>NC_057809.1:11699597-11717120 GCF_018294505.1 Triticum aestivum | reverse complement strand
CTGCTGCTGCCGCTGCTCTCGTGGGAGAGCGATCTCGCGTCGCGCCGTAGCCGCCGGAATCCGGCCGCGCAATGCCGTGTCCTCGCCGGATCCCGCTCGACGGGCTTCCGGGCGAGCGGGCAGGAGTAGTAGGCAGGTAGGTAGCCATGCGCGGCGCGGCGCCGTTCTGATCGGGAGGGAGATCCGACGCCCCGGTGGCGCGATTTCGGGTTGGGTGTGACGCGCCACGACAGAGCCTGAGGAATCGGCCGGATGTGTTTGCTTTATTCCTGTGATGATTGATTTGTAGTGCAATTCTACAAGCATGGATCGGCCCGTTCGTTTCTAACCGGCAGAATCATAGGTCGTTCGACGCTTGCTTTGGTGCGAATTATGATCATCGGGCTAGATACCCTCGGATTCAATGGTGCTCCTTCCAATTATTTGCTAGTAGAAATGCAAGGTACTGCTGTAGATTCCTTGCTGCGGCGCCACACACACTTGGACCGGTTAATTAAGCCCCTGAGATAGTAACCGTGTGCAACTGTTTGGTACATTCCTCATCCGATTACTTGTCGTTATGTCCCACTGGCTGACTCTCTATGGCCGTTGTCTCTCATCTCTGATGTAAGCTTAGTAACCGCGTAATAACCATGGGTTACATTTCTTGTGCATCTAATTACCTGTCGATGCGTTTAAGTTGTGAACACGCCATTGGCTAACTATCCGTGGCTTTGCCGTCTGCTTTTGGTAATGCAGCTGCGGAGCTTGCGGAATGCTGTAGATTGCGAGCGCACCAGCCTTGCTCGCTACTTCTCTACTGGTTCTGGGTCCTCTGCCGTAAAGGAAAATGGTATGCTTGTTTCTCGCCATTTTATGCTTGATCCTTATTTCTTCCAGTGATTACTATGCCTCTGTGATCTGTTTTAGAATTAAGTTGGAGACGCCCTGTCCGATGACTTACTATTGCTATAACTCTTATGTTACCCATGCATGTAAGTGTCCTGTTACTGGCTAGTTGTGCCTGTGCTTGCTGTTTGATATTGGTTGCCCCAGATCCTCTAGAAGACCATGCATGCTTCTTCTTTTTTCTCAGTCAGCTTGGGGTATAACAAACAGTATTTTATAATGTGCAGGGTCTAGTACATAGGTATATAACATGAACCATAGTTGATTGGTATGCTTACATTTTTACAAACAAAAGATGACAATGTAGATTAAGTAGATGTGTCATTCTTGTTTCCAGTGCCATTACTCTCTTTACTATTCTTTGTATTCCCACTAGACATGCTTCAGCTGACTGAGTTAATCCCTGTTATTTATATTATGGTGTGGTTTGTCATCTATCTACTTTAGATGTGCCCCTGCTGTTTACTGCAGTCAGTAGCTCTCTTTATTTCTCTGGGAATTTACGTGCACAGTGAGAAGTGTGTGTGTCACTATTGGTGATATATAATCTAGTCCTTATGGTTTCTGCAGGTGTTGAGAAAAGAATTGGAGGCGCCAGATTTTCTCAGTACAAGCAACCTGGGAAAGAGCTCGAGACCTTCAAGGTTATGTCCCTGTAAATTCTGCTCTGTAATTGAAATCCTACCATCTTGTCCTGAGATTCTAATTTCTTGTTCTATTTTTCAGGTGTCACTAGGAGGAGTAAACGGAAGCTCCACTTGTAGAAGAATGCTCATCAACCGTGCCCCAAGTGCTGTTACTGGCCTCAATGGTTCATTGTCATGGTATAGTGTGATTTTCTTGTTACACCGTTGCTGCCTTTACATTTCTGCGTGCCAATGTATCAAAGGATAACCACCTTCAAAAGAGGGGAACATTAACTTGAAATATTTGACAATTAATTAATATAAATCATGAAAAAACCAACCGTATCTTGCAAAAATTCGTTGCATTCCTCACCACTTTTCAGTCATATACATGAAGAGTGATTTACTTTTCTATAGCACAATAGCTAACCCAGTTTATGATTGGAGTTTTCGTTGTCCATTTAGAGTGGTTCCTATCAGAAATGCGCTATGGCTGTACTCTTTCCTTTATAATGTACAAGAATACCACTTTGAAGGTGTTTGTCTTTTTTGTTGTCCTTTTTCAGTGGGCGAGTAGCTTCAGCAAGGTCTTTCTCAAGTAGTGCAGGTACTCCCGCACCCGCTCTTGGATGTTCGTTTATGCCCTTTGAATCAAATAACATCATTCGGTAACCAGAAATTGTGAATCTTGTAACAGATTTGGTATCTTTTTTCGGGCAACTATTATGCCAGAAGGCTGCCTTCCATCCATATCTAAGCATTACAACATATTAGGATTTTTTCCACATCTATTTCCATATAAAATTTCAGGGTAGTTCTCTTTTGTGCCGCATCTAAGCATTTTGTTTGCTTTGTACAAAAGTTATAGTATCTTGAATTCTGGGTCCCACATCTCCGCCATCATTTTGGTTCCTGTATCACAATTCTTTGAGAACCCCAATTAGTATAGCATAAGCCAGATCCCATATCAGATTTCCTAACATACTGCTTATTCCAGACCTGCCACCACATCAAGAAATTGGGATGCCATCACTGTCACCTACAATGACTGAGGTATTTGTCATCCAAAGTTATTATTATAATAATGGTTAGATTGAACCCAGAATTTCTGTGTCTCTATTCCTTAAAATTATAGTACAATATGATACTTGTATTGTCCGCAGGGAAACATTGCCAAGTGGATTAAGAAGGAAGGAGACAAAGTCTCACCTGGTGAAGTTCTGTGTGAGGTGGAAACGGTAAGATTCTTCATCTCCAAGTTCCATATTCTTAGTCAGCACATACTTACAGCTGCAGCAGAAGCTAAATAACATCTGTATGCATTTCATCTAATTAGGATAAAGCCACGGTAGAGATGGAGTGCATGGAAGAGGGCTATCTTGCTAAGATTGTTCAGGGTGATGGTGCCAAAGAGATTAAAGTTGGCGAGGTATGCATTTACTGTCCAAAGAACCTATAATTGTCTGCCTATTATTTCATATTGCAGTACTACTGCTTGCATGTTTTGCTGACATATATTGGTTGCATTATGTGGCCTATGATCTTAGGTCATCTGTGTGACCGTGGAAGAAGAAGGTGACATCGAAAAGTTTAAAGATTACAAACCGTCGGCTGCAGATGCGCCTGCTGCTCCTTCAGAATCAAAGGCTACACCAGAACCTGCAGCGCCAAAAGTGGAGGAGAAAGTACCTGCCAAGGCTCCTGAACCGAAGGCCCCAAAGGCCGGAAAAGCTTCTCGATCTGGTGATAGAATATTCGCCAGCCCCCTTGCAAGGAAATTAGCAGAGGATAACAATGTAAGTCTTTATTTGAGTTAGTCTAGGTAGTTGCTGTATGCAGTGCAGTCAATGAAAACATGGATGTGTTCTTTCAAACAGGTTCAACTGTCAAGTGTAAAAGGCACTGGTCCTGATGGCCGTATTCTGAAGGCAGACATTGAAGATTACTTGGGTATGCTATTTTCTCCTCTAATTGCATTCCTGAGATTGATGAATGGTTCTTTGATCTAATCTAGTATCTCTTGCTTGTAGAAACTTAGTATAATGACTGCTTGAGTAAATCTTCAGCATTGACCATTATACAAATTGAATTTTAACTAGACATTTACCTGGCTATGCACTTGATCTTAAATCTTGATGTCTGTTGATTTGGAGGTTTTTTTGGTTGTACTATGTTGTTGACTTGCCGTGTAGTTGTGTGTTCTTGTTAAGTGTGATTTTCTAGAGCTCAGAGAATTGATTTTTGACACATTTAATTGCATGTGCATGCCAAATTAGGTTAACTAGTTATGCAAAATACAGTCTACTACTTACTGACCTTCCAAGCTATGTGGTACATGCTAGTGCATTTCATTTCATGTGTGCTTAGAAAATGGAACTCCGTAGAGCTGGACTTGTTCTCCAAAAGACTACATATATGAGTGTCTATGGTTACAGGATTTTGTAATTAATGCGCATCACATACACTTCTCGTGCTATCTGCTAGCTATCCTAGAGTCCTGCAAATAGCAGCAGTTGGGAGTCGCTGAGCCGGAAACTTTTCTGGAAAAAAAGGTGCAACTCTTACGCGTGTCATCCATACTCCTTTTTGGCCTGTGCTTGCTCGTATCCATGGACAGCATCAACCAAATCAATCCATGTTCAGAAAACCTTTGCATTGTGATCTGAATTAGCTTGACTGATGTTCAAGTTTTGCCACTGAAATTCATTTGTAGTCTGCTGTTGCTCTTTAAGGCGATCACATACACAATTGGATGTCGTAAAGACCTCTATACCCGCTCTCATAAAAAACAACTCCATGCTTTTATGTGCCATTCTTGATTCTGTTCCTTTTTCTTTTTCATCGCGTGAGTTTTCTACTGCAAAGTGTGGACGAATTGCGTAGTATTCAATTTTTTTACCAGCATTCTATTGAGATCCAAGTAAAATTTCTGAACTAGGCTTGATCCCTTCCTCTAGGGGCATGCAGCCCATTATGTCATGCATTTAGCTTTGCTTCTATTATGTGAATCAAATGGGATCCAACCAGTGTCTAATGATTATTTTTGCTTAACAAATCTTCTGTAGCCAAGGGTGGCAAGAGTGAGTCTTTCGCAGCTTCAGGATTAGATTACACTGATATTCCAAATGCGCAGATAAGAAAGGTATGTTTCAGCATTGAAGAATGCCGCTGAGACTTTTTTTCGTTGATCCTATCTGCCTTGTAGTGTTTTAACTCTTATTCTTTTCAGGTTACTGCAAACCGCCTCCTAGCTTCTAAACAAACCATCCCACATTACTACTTGACAGTTGACACACGTGTCGACAAACTTATCAAGTATGTTTCAGGCCTGATTTTGTAAAACTTGCAGTGGATAATTTTAGTACCGAACTTTTGTCTAAAGAAGAGTTTTTCATTTTGTTGTGCTACAGGTTACGAGGGGAACTGAACCCACTGCAGGAAGCATCTGGTGGAAAGAAGATATCTATTAACGACCTTGTTATAAAGGTACTCACCGGTTCTTATACGTACATTGTTGCCTTGTAAGTCGTATTGGGCTCATGTGGATTCTGTGATCTCCAGTTTTAAATTTACCTCTACGTTCTGCGCAGGCTGCAGCCTTGGCTCTTCGAAAGGTCCCTGAGTGCAACAGTTCTTGGATGAATGATTTTATTCGCCAGTGAGTTCCTACGGAGCATTTATACCTGTCACTCAAATTATATTGGCAAGAAATGTGATATGACAAATGTACATCTCATGCAGATACCACAATGTGAACATAAATGTAGCTGTACAAACTGAGCATGGATTGTTTGTTCCAGTAGTTAGGGTAAGCTAGTCAAAGCTAGCTAGTTCGGTTTTGTGCATTTCCCCCCGTTCTCTTAACTTATTACTTGTGGTGCAGGATGCAGACAAGAAGGGACTTGGTACAATCGGTGAGGAGGTGAAGCAGTTGGCTCAAAGAGCAAGGGATAACAGCTTAAAACCACAAGATTACGAGGTATTTATCGCATAGTAGATGATAAGTATGAAATCAACAACATTTTTCATTGACCATTTTCGTTCTCTGTTTCAGGGTGGCACGTTCACAGTATCAAACTTGGGAGGTCCTTTTGGAATTAAACAGTTCTGTGCTATTATAAATCCTCCTCAGTCAGCAATCTTGGCCATTGGTTCTGGTAAGAAGCCGTGTTACACTTTCGTCATGTACTGCCAATACGTTGGCCACAAAAATGCTGTTGCTACTTAGTTTGCATTGTGTACATAACAGTTTGGCATTTGTCAGTATTTTACCATTGTTATGGATAACATAGTCCTGTCGACCTTTTACCAGAACCTGCTATTGGAAGCCCGGTACATTGACCTAGACAATTGCATGATCCTTTACTTTGGCATTCTATATCCTAGTCCGTTCTTACTTCTGAGTAACCTTCAGTTAGTTCTGTAGGCAGGACTTGAACATTGTCCTAATGTTCTGTGCTTTTTGTTTCTGTATTCTACTTTGTAGCATAGTTAGATCTAGTTTCTGCTACTTTGATCCATTATTCATTTTGTGATGTCCTTAGTCCTCCCATAGGGATTTATTCAGTGCTTACCTGATACTTTTTTTTGAGCAGCTGAGAAGAGGGTGATACCAGGCAGCGCGGATGGTCAGTACGAGTTTGGTTCCTACATGTCAGTAACAATGAGCTGCGATCACAGGGTTATTGATGGTACGCTCTTAATCTTTTGTGAAATATAAATCGTGAGTCAGTTCAAATGTGGGCGGGAACTCAACAAATAATGATGTTTATCTGTAGGTGCAATTGGGGCGGAATTCCTGAAAGCGTTCAAGGGCTACATCGAGAACCCGACCACAATGTTGCTGTAAAGTTAGGAGGATGAAGCCTATTCTTGTCGAGTTCTTGAATAATGCACAGAACGGTGCTGTCCCGTTTTACATAACCTGGGCGCGGTCTCATGGAACCCACAGTCAAGAGCACAGAGCCAGCAAGCGAACACACAGGATGACCTGTTTTTTTGGATTGAAACGTCTTCTGTTCGTTTTACCTTCTGTTTCTTCCCATGAATGACCTGATCGATGTAGGTTGGACTTGCATGGCCTGTTGAGCTCATTTTTTGCCAGAGAAACTCCTGATTATAGGATTTGCATTTTTCCTAATATACACGCAAACTTAACCAGGAGGCTCAGTAAATGGTTCGGAACAATAAGTCATCTTGGAAGAAACAGCTACCTAACCCTGTACGGATTAGAAATCCATCAATGGTTCGTCTTTGCCATCAATTCCATCAAGCCGGTTGTGATTTCAAGCGTGCTAAGCCACCTATTTATTCCGACGGAGGCACCACGGTTCTGCGCAGCGCATCAATCCGTCCATCGGCAATGTCGAGCTCTGGTTTCATGGCGTTCGAGATCAGCTCCAAGGCACACAGCCACCGAGCCATGGGCCAGGGCCTGGTCCGCGTCTACTCGCCGATGGCCACCGTCGGCGGCCACTGCTGGAGGCTGGCCTGCTACCCGTACGGGGACGCTCCACGCGTACCCGCCCTCACCCGCTTCGCCTCCATCTACCTCGAGCTCGTGAGCCATCCGACGCATGCCGTGATGGCCACCTTCGACGCCTTCGCCGTGCACGGCGACGGATCGTCGCCACCGTCCCACCACAACCAATGCGTGCACGTCTACTCGCCGGACGACCGCGGTTTTAGGAGTCCCCGCGGGTTTCCTGAGTTCATCCCCGCCGACACCCAATTCAACGTCAACGACATGACTGTCATGTGGAGGGTCACGGTTGCGCGAGACGCTTCCTTGTCGAACCAGCTCGGCCGCCTGCTCGACCGTGGCGCCTGGACCGACGTCGCCTTTGAGGTCGCCGGCGAGACCTTCCGCGCCCACCGCGCAGAGGCGCAGCTCTTCGGCGGCATGCTCGAGTCCTCCTCGTCCTCCTTCCCCATCGCTCTGGAGGACATCGAGCCCGAGACCTTTGGAGCAATGCTCCGGTTCATCTACACCGACACCCTGCCGGACGACGCCGACGGCGAGCCCCCCAACATGGAGGTGTTGGAACGTCTCCTCGCCGCGGCCGACCGGTTCGCGCTTGACGGCCTCAAGCTCGAGTGCACCCATAGGCTGCTGAGCACCGTGTCTCTGTCGACTCGGTCGTCGACATGCTACGCTTGGCCGAGACGCACAACTGCGCCGAGCTCAAGGCACGGTGTATCGGCTTCATTGCGATGATTCAGAATTTCAAGGACGTTGTGCTAACCGTTGGCTTCGTGCAGCTCGCGGTAGAATCCCCAATGATTCTCGCCGAACTTAGGGAGAGGACTCACTATTTTGCATGATTTTAGGTAGAGGTAAATACACTGACAGTCCTATAAAGCTTGTACGCGATGATCAGTTTGGTGCGAAACTTATAGCAAAAATAGACATGGGTATGAGGACTTGATTCACCGTATATTGACGAATGAGATCATTGTGATATTAATTTGTGTCTTGGAAGATATCCGTCAAGATGTGCTTGCGACGTATCCAATTGAAGGATGTGTCCAAATAACGTCTGGACCGAAACACGCCCTACATCAAGAGTGAGTTGTCCAACCAAAGGTCCTATCCATCGCGTGGGGTTGCCTCGATAGTTAAGATAGACCCAGACAAAAGCATTGGACGTTTAATGACTACACATGTTGTATCCTCAGTGAAATGATCCATGCTACCATACTAACCCTCCTATCACCGGGTGTTCAAAATAGCACTTCACGGTCTTCCTTCCCTTAGCCCCTTCGTTGCTCGATCTCTATGATTCTAGGTACCTGCAGGGACGAAGAACGCGGACAAGACAATAGATAATTAGAAGATAAGTTTATTTCACACATACGGGACCTAAATTCAAAGTACTTCCATTGACCCCTCCAACAATTACATAGGGTTGTAGGGCTATGCCTCAACCCATGACCTTACCGAATCACTCACACTTAGCGATCAGATTGCAAGAAGAAACCATTGAAGAACACATCAACATGAATGAATGATTGATAATATGGTATTACAATAATTGCCCGATGCGATACACGATTACAAGGTGTGGCGAACTCGGGGATGAATGCTGTTGTGATGATGATGGAGGTGGCTATGGCTATGGAGATGGAAATGGCGGTGACTAGGGTTTATGGATACTCCTGATGATGAAGATGGAGTTGCGGCGTCTCTCTATGATTGCGAGTTGTTCTAATCTGATTCTGGTGTTGGCCCTTTAATAATAGTTGTAGGGCTGGACAAGACGGTGCCGTGGACACCTCATACAACCGCACATACAAGCATGTGCAGTCATATGAGATGCCATCTTGCACTCTGGTGCACTTGTTGTGCCTCCCACTTGGCTCCTCTTATCTCCTCTTTGCCCATATATGTGCTTGATTTAGTCCATGTATAGCCCAATTTCTAGTGGATTCATGAGTCATTAGTACAAATATTGGAGCGTATATCTCGGTACGAACCCGTGGAAGCCGATGGGTGAGGGCTGCAGGGTAGAGAAGGAATTCCCCATCTTGGCCAGGGTGTCGAGGAAGAAGATGTTGAGGCTGCTGCCGCCATCCATCAGGCCCATGGGAGATAGAAGCCCCTGTCGATCGGATCTAGCACCAAGGCAAACTTACTAGGGCGGGGACGTAGGTTGGATGATCAGCACGATCGAAGGAGATTGTGGCATCAGACCACTCCTTAAGGTCGGTTGGGGTCAACACGGTCGCATAGACCCCGCGCCGGGAGAGCTTCTGAGGCCAGTGCGTTTCCACAGCCGGGAAGATCACGTTGATATCAATTGTTTGGGTGGGCCGGTGGGTTCATGAAGGTCCAGCCACCTCGAGGCTGACTTAGCTTCATGCGCCTTTTTGCAACTACTTATGGAGAGGCGTGGATGGCTGTGGTGTCGGCGTGCTAGTTGAACAGGAACTCGATGTTCCCGAAGTGGATGTAGTCGATGACGGGAGGGGGCATCACATCGTAGAGCAACCCTCAATCGCCGACCTCAAGCTCGAAGGAGCCAAAGGTGAAGGTCTTGCTCAACATGAAGTCGTCGGGCATGTATAATTACCCGATATGGGTTCATTCTCCGACCAACGTAGCCTATGCCTGGCGCGCCAACTGACAGTGGATAGTCCAGACTACACCCACGGTAGGGTAGCAAACATGTCCGGAAGTACTAGATCGTAGGTTACACAGAGAGTTTACCGACGTTCGGGCCTCCAGGAAGGAGTAACACCCTACATCCTTCTTTGTGTTTGTATTCATGGGTGGGTATACCTCGTACAAGGGATTACAATGGGAGATGGGATGATGGATACAGAGGTAGATGGGATCGAGAGCCCCGTAGCCTCCGCCTATATACACGGTGGTGGTTAGGGTTTTATAGGAGGCATATCCAATCTTGGCCATCGCCGTGTTGACTTGGGTGCCAAGAAAACCTTTAAATGCCTACCCAGCCCTCCGAGCTCCCTCCTGTCACTAACTCCTTGGCAGGCCCTCCGGACCTCGTGGTTGCTATGCTGCCGAGCTCCCTATGGAGCACCCTGGTGTATTACACCCTCAGTTTCTGAGGGGAGTCCAAAGCTGAGAAGGTCCACAACGCCATCCATGTTTGTTCTTGTTACTTCTTCCCACCTCTCTAGCAAGTACCTCCATGGAATGACTTGCACATTGAGGTGCACCATGATACGTCTCCGTCGTATCTATAATTTTTGATTGTTTCATGCCATTACTCTACAACTTTCATATACTTTTGGCAATATTTTATATTATTTTTAGGACTAACATATTAATCCAGTGCCCAATGCCTGTTTGTTATATGTTTTTTTGTTTTGCAGAATATCCATATCAAACGAAGTCCAAGCATAATAAAAATTTGCCGAGATTTATTTTGGAATATATATGATTTTTGGGAAAAAGAATCAATGCAAGATGATGCTCGAGGGGGCCACAAGCCCATGGGGCACGCCCCCCTACCTAGGGCGTGCCTGGCAGGCTTGTGGGCCCTCTATAAGGTGGTTGGTGCCCTTCTTTTGCCGCAAGAAAGATAATATCTGGAAGAAAATTGTGTTAACATTTCAGCCCAATCGGAGTTAAAGATCTCCGGGAATTTAAGAAATGGCGAAGGGCCAGAAAACACGAACGAAAAACAGAAGAGAGCGGAGAGAGAGAGATCCAATCTCGGGGGGAGGGGGCTCCTGCCATCTGGGAGCCATGGAGGCCAAGGACCAGAGGGGGAATCCTCCTCCCATCTAGGGGGAGGGCAAAGAAGAAGAAGAAGAAGGAGGGGGGCTCTCTCCCCTCTCTCCCAGCGGCACCGGAACACCGCCGGGGCAATCATCGTGTTCGTGTGACAGCGATCTACTCCAACAACCCCGTCATCTTCATCAACACCTCCATCACCTTCCCTCATCTATATTCAGCGGTCCACTCTCCCGCAACCCGCGGTACCCGTATTTGAACATGGTGCTTTATGCTTCATATTATTATCTAATGACGTGTTGCCATCCTATGATGTTTGAGTAGATTTTTGTTGTCCATTGAGGTAATTGGTGAATTGCTATGATTGGTTTAATTTGCTTGTGGTTATGTTGCTGTCCTTTGGTGCTCATCATATGAACGCGCGTGTGGATCAGACCTTAGGGTTAGTTGTATGTTGATAGGACTATGCATTAGAGGGCAAGAGTGACAGAAGCTTCTTCCTACCATAGAAAATACAAGACTGAAGGGGGACCAATATATCTTAATGCTATGGTTGGGTTTTGCCTTAATGAACTTTAGTAGTTGCGGATGCTTGCTAATTGTTCCAATCATAAGTGCATAGAATTCCAAGTAAGGGATGACATGCTAGCGGTGGCCTCTCCCACATAAAAACTTGCTATCAGTCTAGTAACTTAGGCAATTGCTTTAGGGACAATTCCGCAAATCCTACCACCACTTTTCCACACTCGCTATACTAACCTAATTGTACTTTTAGTAAAACAACACCTAACTTTTATTTTCATGTTCTTTATTATCTTGTAAACCTATCCCTTTACACTACAAAGTACTACTAGTTTTTTTCTTGTTCTACGTAAACCAAATTTTAAGTGTGTGTAGAGTTGTATCGGTGGTCGATAGAACTTGGAGGGAATATAAATTCTACCTTTGGCTCCTCCTTGGGTTTGACACTCTTATTTATCGAAAAAACTACAATTGATCTCCTATACTTGTGGGTTATCACACCAATGCCCGGAGTGGATTCATATGTACGATGTTCTATCACAACATGCACCCGATAGAGTTCGGGGTTCTCATAGTAGCTTGAGTATAGATCAAACACAATGCCCTCTCAGGGGTGGCCCGAGACCCGATTGATGATGAAACTGGTTGACACAATCACCTGGTTTTGAAACTTGCCAAAAAATATTGAGGATGTAGAAGCCATTATCCTGGCGCTCAATGTCATACCTACATTTTCTTAAAATGAAATGTAGCATCATAAATCTTTTAGTACATGAGACTTTTTGCATCAAACAATTAATGTGCTCTAGTTTTCCTAGAATCATTATGGTTTTGTATAGGCGATGTGCATCAAGGTATGCCAAAACTGGGAGGTAGCACTTCATGCATGGTTGGATCGTTTGATGCAATACTAAGAGGAAAAAAATCATTTTGCTCGAGCAAAAGCATGCTTGACAAAATATGTTGACATAAAGAGTAGGTACAACCTAAAAGTTGCAACCAACTGATAAAACAAATAGAGCATGGGGGATATCCATAATAAAAATTTAAAAGAGTAAAATAAAATTGTCTTTGCTCAAAGAGCAAGATTGAGACCGAATGTCTCATCTTATTGACGATGCCATCCATGCATCTTATTGGCCATGCCAAAACTAAATTAAAAGAGATGAGGACCATGTAGCTAGTCATGCGCTACATGTAGAGTTCATCTACCAGCTTACATATTCATGTGGCCACGAGAGAAGACATCATTGTTGCCGTCATAGCCACAAGTATTGTCACCATCGTAGATCACGGTGGTAGGGGCCCTTTCGAACCTCATAGTGTTAAGACAACCCTCCTGTTGCTGTGGTGGTGCCAGATACATAATTGGAGGCCCCATGCCCCTGCCATTGGTGACGTATGGTACCTGGGCTTGGTCGACTGGTGGCTGCCCACTCATTTTTGTGGTGCATTCACTCAGGCTCTTGAGGATAGAGTCCACCTTCGAGCCCAGGGCTGTGAGCTCCTCGATGTTGTCTGGGAATTGGCCACTTTTTAAGGCCTTATACAGGAGAATCTTGGTGTGCTCGTCCTGCTCCTCGCGTCTAGCCTTCTGGACCTGCTCTTGGAGCTGTACGATACGCTCACGGAGGATGCTCTCTTGGTCCATCGTCTTCTTTAGCCGTGCCGCCTCTTGCATGCTCTTGAACTGATTCAGGATAGCCACTGCCTCGCCATGGGATGGGAACACCTCTGGCACCGCCATGCCCTCGCCATACACGACCACACATGCCTTAGCATCGGGCATGGCGGCCACCTCGCCCGCCTTCTTCATCAGGATCTTAGTGTGCTTCTTCAAGGCATTGCGCCGCGCCGAGTTATTGCGGATGTACCGAAGGGCCACCTTCTTGCGAGCCATTGTCAAGTGAGGGAAAAATCTGCAAATGAAGGAAAATTGCTTGTTTGGGTGAGTTGAAAACGAAAGTATGTGGCGTGGATTTATAGTGGAGGATCTACGAGGATGAGGACGCTATAACCATGCCAATGGAGGATCTGATAGATCTGGAGGCTGATCTTAATTGTGGCCAGCTGTAAATTTGGTGTCCATTTAAAATTTTAGATTTACTTCCTAAAACCGTAGATTTCGTCAATCAATACAAAATTTCTTGTAGATCGAAGGAGAACATATATGTAAGGTTTCTACATGCATCTTTACTAGTAGGACATTCCTATTTTAGCAAGATATTGCCAATTTTTTAATTTAATGTTATCCTAAGTTGAATGTTTATTGAAAATATAGATAATCACATCGAGTGTCCATTCCTTTTTGAAAATGTTAAGGAAATATCCATGAAGTATCACTCCTACTAGATGACCTGTTGCACCATTGGCGCACAGACAAACTGCAGCCCGGAACTTAAGCTAACTATTTGAAGGACATTTTTCCTTGACCGTCTGCAAATGATTATGTTTGTATCGCATATGTATTTGCCTTGATAATGATGTTGCAAAAATAGCCTAGAGGCAATAATAATTGTATTATTTATTTCCAAGTTTATGACAAATGTTTACGTTCCGTGCTATAACTACTATGGCTCTCGAGTCTACAATAACTAAGAGGCTAAGAGGAAAACTCATATGAACGTGTAAAAATATAAACGTTAAAATAGATTCCTTGTCTTGCCTCTAGGACTAGCTCAAGTGTTGCATGATGGTTCTATTTTCCTGAACGATCGTGCCAGCAATATTGAGGGCACGATGATAGAAGAACACTTGTGTTGAATTGACACAAGTTGGATTTTGTACTAGGAGATGATTTTGTCATAAGTCTATAGTCATAACATGGGAAGTTAATGTATTCATAATTCCTTAGACCATGAGAGTATTGAGTCACTCCATACTGGTCGATGCACTTTTGGGTTGTTCTAACGTCAACTGTAATAGGGTGATCATAACAACAACTTATAGGTTTATGAAAAACCTATGATGATGGACTAGATATATCTCTAGGTGTAATAGGCGATTTGCTCCTACAATGACGGAGAGATAGTCTTAGGGCCCTCTAGGTGTGACAGTATCCATCATTGTCTGGCTAGACACAACATGATTTGTTCACGTGGATGCCAAAATACGAGAATGAGAAAAAAGAACAAAACCGGTAACACAAAGACTGGTATAGTAAGCATGTGTTTGACTCACAGGGATACCAATATATCTCACCACAGGATTTTTTAAAGCATGGCGAAGCAAAAGGAATTGCACATGGGAATTGACACGTCTCGAATGTATCCATAATTTATGAAGTATTCATTCTATATCTACATCAATTTTGTGTGGTTTTGATGCACTTTTATAACATTTTTCTGGACTAACATATTAATATAGTGCCCAGTGCAAGTTCCTATTTTTAAAAATATTTTTCATTTGGCAGAAAAAGCATACCAAACAAAGTCAACCACAATAAAAATTTACGACTATTTTTTATGGAAGGAAACTGTCGGTGTACAAAAAGAGGGGTACACTTTTTGTACCCCTATAACTGTGCACGGGCAGTCTGAGCCACGGGCACCGCCACACCAAGCAAGGCAAGGGAGGTGAGCCAGGGTAAGACCGAAGCTCAAGAGAACTACGACGCCAAGGCCAAGACCACGAAGAGCAAAGGGGATAAAGAAGATTCCCCCGGCAAGATCCTTGCCGGGAGACAGTTCTAGCAGCCCTCGCAAGACCCTTGCCGCGGCGACTTGTCCCGCGCCTACGGAGCAAATCACCCTTGAGTCCACTGCCCCCAAAGGGCAAGGATTCGGGAGACACCCCCGTGGCGGCATGCAGATCTTTGTGAAGACATTCAAGATCAGATACGCACTAAGGAGACGACAACCCTTGACGGGATCCCAGCCGAGGAAGACCACAAGGCCCCCGGCAAGCGCCTCGCCGGGGATGATAGCGGGCGCCCCGGCAAGGCCCTTGCCGGGGCCCCGACAAGGCCCTTACCGAGGACACCCGCAGGGCCACCATCAGGCCCATGCCGACTAAACCTCCACCACCGCATGCATGCAGCTGCCGACCCAACCAGCTGGGCAGACACCTGCGTGGGGGCATGCAGATCTTCGTGAAGACCCACCACTGCGCCACTTCACCTGTCTGCCTACCTACGTGGCATCGCAGGCGTCGCTGGCCAGGGCGCGTGTCGACACAAGAAGGAGCGGCGACGGACGAGACAGATCTCTCCCCCCGTCCCTGATAAAGCAAGGACACCTAAGCAAGACACATTAAATGCGCCTTGTCATGTAATGCGAGGGATAACCTCGCATCGCTGTATCCTTTCCACCTCCTGTGTGCCACTGTGGCAACCTCTTTTTCTATAAAAGGAGGCCCGAGGCGACCAGAAGGAGGATTCGGCTTTTTGGAGCTCCTCACGCCCCATAGATAGCTCAAGAACACAAATATACAATCCACCAAAGCAGGAGTAGGGTTTTACGTATCCTCGCAGCCCGAACCTGGATAAACGAACCGTGTGCTACCTGTTAGATCCGCTCTTCTCATGACCCCGCGCCCCGCTAACCGTAGTAGGGATTCTTGTGATCCCACAGGTGTCGTTTGCCATCGACAGAAAGAGACCCAGGAAGCTTCAAGGGGGAGCCAGAAGGTGCCTAGGGGGCCCACAAGCTCAAGGGGCACACCACCCTAGGGCGCGCTTATACGTCTTGAATGTATCTATGATTTTTTATTGTTTCATGCTGTTATATTATCAACTTTGGATGTTTTATATTCATTTACTAGCAACTTTATATCATTTTTGGGACTAACCTATTGACATAGTGCCCAGTGCCACATGCTGTTTTTTGCTTTTTTTTACTTCGCAGAATATCAATACCAAACGGAGTCCAAATGCCACAAAACTTTTTGGAGAATTTTTTCTGCCCAGAAGACACCCAGGAGGCCCAAAAAGTGCACCAGAGGGGGCCTATGGGGCCCACTAGGCACCAGGGCACGGCCTGGTGGGTAGTGGAGCCCACAGGCACCCACTCCACCGACCTCTGTCTCTATAAATACTCTAAAATCCCAAAACCCTACGGGGGTCGAGAGAAAACAATTTCCGCCACCGCAAGTTCCAGAACCATGAGATCTAATCTAGAGGCCTTTTCGGCACTCTGTCGGATGGGTCAACGATCACTGAGGAGTTCTCCATCATCCTTGTTTCCCTGGGATGATGCGTGAGTAGTTTACCACAAACCTATGGGTCCGTAGCTAGTAGCCGATGGCTTCTTCTCTTTTTGATCTTCAATACAATGTTCTCCTTGATGTTTTTGGAGATCTATTTGATGTAATGACTTTTTGTAGTGTGTTTGTTGGGATTCGATGAATTGTGCATTTATGATCAATTCTATCCATGAATATTATTTGAGTCTTTGCTGAACTCTTTTATGCATGATTGTTATAGCCTCGTATTTCTTCTCCGAAATTTTGGTTTGGTTCGGCCAACTAGATTGATTTTTCTTGCCATGGAAAGAGGTGCTTTGTGATGAGTTCGATCTTGCGGTGCTCAATCTCAGTGATAGAAAGAGACATGACACACATGTATCATTGCTATTAAGGATAAAAAGATAGGGCCTATTCCTACATGAATAGATCTTGTTTACATCATGTGATCGTTCTTATTGCATTACTCCATTTTTCCACGAACTGAATACACTAGATGCATGCTGGATAGTAGTCGATGTGTGGAGTAATAGTAATAGATGTAGAACCGTTTCGGTCTACTAATCTTGGACGTGATGCCATGTACATGATCATTGCCTTGGATATCGTCATGAGTATTCGCTTTTCTATCAATTGCCCAACAATAATTTGTTTACCCATTGTATGCTATTTTCTCGAGAGAAGCCTCTAGTGAAAACTACGCCCCCAGGTCTATTTCCTATCATATTAAATCCAAAAATACCTTGCTGTAATTTTTATATATTTGTTTTATTTTGTGTTTTAGTTAGATCTATTTATCAAATCTCATACAATTTAATCTATCTCAATACCGAGGAGGGATTGACAACCCCTCTTACGCGTTAGGTTGCAAGTTTTTGTGGTCTGTGTGCAGGTGCCGTTTACATAGTGTTGCTTGGTTATCCTACTGGATTGATAAACTTGATTTCATAACAAAGAGAGATACTTACCTTTGTTGTGCTGCATCATCCTCTCCTCTTCGGGGAAATACCAATGCAGATACAAGCAATCACGCGCCATGTGAGCTTGTGGGGCCCTTGGGACTCCCCCTAATGGGAATCCAACATTGCAAATCTCTCCCTA
>NC_057809.1:11656469-11657521 GCF_018294505.1 Triticum aestivum | reverse complement strand
ATAACCACATTGAAAGCAATGTCGCAAGTCAGGCAATCATTACAACATCCCATGTAATATATGATAAAAGGTGAGATACATAGTTGGCTTACACTCGCCACGTCACATCAGAGTACATAAATAACATCCATCATACAAACACTCATGGCCCGACTACGGAGCCAAAATGGAAGAAAACCCAACATGCGACAAGGCCCCGAATCAAACCCCAACTAGGCACCACTACTGATCATCAGGAAAAGACACGTAGTAATGCTGAGAGTCCTCATCGAACTCCCACTTGAGCTCGTACTCGTCACCTGGAGCGGAATCACCTGGACCTGCATCTGGAGTTATAGTATCTGTGAGCCACAGGGACTCAGCAATCTCGCACCCTCGCGATCAAGACTATTTAAGCTTGTAGGAAGGGTAAGGCAATTATGTATGTGGAGCTGCAGCAAGCGACTAGCATATATGGTGGCTAACTTATTCGCAAAAGAGAGCGAGAAGAGGGGGCAAGGCGCGAGCGAGAAGCTAGAAGAACAACCTGCGCAAGCATAACTCCAACACCGTGTCCACTTCCCGGATTCCGCCGGAAAGGGGCCATCACGGTAACACACTCGGTTGATTCATTTTAATTAATTGAGGTTCAAGTTATCTACAACCGGACATTAACAAATTCCCATCCGCCCATAACCGCGGGCACGGCTTTCGAAAGTTCAATCCCTGCAGGGGAGTCCCAACTTAGCCCATGACAAGCTCTCACGGTCAACGAAGGAATAGACCACCTCCCAAGACGTTCCGATCAGACTCGGTATCTCGGTAACTCAAGACACTTTGACAGGTTAAAACAAGACCAGCAACACCGCCCGTATGTGCCGACAAATCCTGATAGGAGCTGCACATATCTCTTTCTCAGGGCACACTTAGATGAGCAAGACGACCGGTAGGCCAGCCCAGAGTTGCCCCTGGTAGCCCCGTACATCGCTCGGTTGGACCAACACTCAGAGGAGCACTGGCCCGGGGGGGGGGGGGTAAAATAAGATGACCCTTGAGTCTGCAGAACCCAAGGG
>NC_057809.1:11654435-11656459 GCF_018294505.1 Triticum aestivum | reverse complement strand
TGAACAATATTCATTCGAGTGTTAATGAATATGAGGTTTGGCATTCACGTCACATTAGTTTCGGTGTTATGACGTAGCTAGCAAAGTTAAATTTAATCCCTAGTTTCGCTTTAGCCAAAGGTTCTATGTGTCATTCGTGTGTGCAAGCTAAGAAACCTCGCAAGCCTCACAAGGCTACAGAGGAGAGACACTTGGCACAACTAGAACTCATATATTTTGATTTTTGTGAGAAGAATGGTGTTTTTAATAAAGGTGAAAAGAAATACTTCATGATGTTGATAGATGATTACACTAGATATTGCTATGTATATCTGTTAAATACTAAAGACGAGGTTCTACACTACTACTTTAAAATTTATAAGGCAGAAGTTGAGAATCAACTTGAAAAGAAAATTAAACGAGCTCGGTCAGATCGTGGTGGAGAGTACTTCTCAAAAGAGTTTGATTTCTTTTGTGCAGAACACGACATTATTCATGAGAGGACACTTTTCTATTCACCCAAGTCAAACAGGGTTGCCGAATGAAAAAACCGTACCCTAATTGATTTGGTTAAGGCCATGTTACATTAGGTCTATCCAAGGCATATGGTGGGGGAGACTATATTGACATCATGTCATTTCCTGAATAAAGTTGCAACAAAGGACAATGAGATCACTCCCTATGAGAAATGGGAGAAGAGAAGGACGACACTCTCATACTTGCATACTTGGGGCTGTTTGGCAAAAGTCAATGTGCCGATCCCTAAAAGCGCAAGCTTGGACCAAAGACCGCGGACAGTATTAATTTGGGCTACACTAAGAATAGTGTTGGCTGATACGTCTCCAACGTATCTATAATTTTTGATTGTTCCATGCTATTATATTATCTGTTTCGGATGTTTTATATGCATTAATATGCTATTTTATATTATTTTTGGACTAACTTATTAACATAGAGCCCAATGTCAGTTTCTGTTTTTTCCTTGTTTTTGAGTTTTACAGAAAAGGAATATCAAACGAGTCCAAACACAGTCCAAAACTTACGATGAATTTTTATGGACCAAAAGAAGACCCGGAGCATCGGAGCCAGGCCAGGAGGTGGACGAGCAGTCCACAAGCCTAGGGGGCGCGTCCCTGTGGCTTGTGGGCCCCTCGAGTGTCCCCCTGAGGTGACTGTAACGCCCTCGATGCGGCTATAGCTTCCACGTGTCGAGGCACGACTTACAGAAATAACCACATTGAAAGCAATGTCGCAAGTCAGGCAATCATTACAACATCCCATGTAATATATGATAAAAGGTGAGATACATAGTTGGCTTACACTCGCCACGTCACATCAGAGTACATAAATAACATCCATCATACAAACACTCATGGCCCGACTACGGAGCCAAAATGGAAGAAAACCCAACATGCGACAAGGCCCCGAATCAAACCCCAACTAGGCACCACTACTGATCATCAGGAAAAGACACGTAGTAATGCTGAGAGTCCTCATCGAACTCCCACTTGAGCTCGTACTCGTCACCTGGAGCGGAATCACCTGGACCTGCATCTGGAGTTATAGTATCTGTGAGCCACAGGGACTCAGCAATCTCGCACCCTCGCGATCAAGACTATTTAAGCTTGTAGGAAGGGTAAGGCAATTATGTATGTGGAGCTGCAGCAAGCGACTAGCATATATGGTGGCTAACTTATTCGCAAAAGAGAGCGAGAAGAGGGGGCAAGGCGCGAGCGAGAAGCTAGAAGAACAACCTGCGCAAGCATAACTCCAACACCGTGTCCACTTCCCGGATTCCGCCGGAAAGGGGCCATCACGGTAACACACTCGGTTGATTCATTTTAATTAATTGAGGTTCAAGTTATCTACAACCGGACATTAACAAATTCCCATCCGCCCATAACCGCGGGCACGGCTTTCGAAAGTTCAATCCCTGCAGGGGAGTCCCAACTTAGCCCATGACAAGCTCTCACGGTCAACGAAGGAATAGACCACCTCCCAAGACGTTCCGATCAGACTCGGTATCTCGGTAACTCAAGACACTT
>NC_057809.1:11651712-11653489 GCF_018294505.1 Triticum aestivum | reverse complement strand
TTGCCTGCATAGTTGTCAGAGTTGACTGGATCCTCACAAGCAAACTCAACGGGCTCCTCGGTAGCGAACTCGTCTCCCGGCTCTACCCAAACAAGATAAACAAGCAACAAGGATACAATCAACCACGTGCAAGACCAAGCAATAAGATGAAATGATGATATGCTATGCGGGATGCGATGCGGGATGCAAAATGCAAGATATGACAGGAAATGCATGAACCTGGCCTCAACTTGGAATTCCAAGGGTGCCACTGGAAAGATGAGATGAAATCGCTTGAAAACGATATAAAGATCATCGGAATCGGAGTTACGGTTTGGAAATGGCAAGCGTTTTAAGATATGACACCGGTGTGCGATTTACAGCAAGTAGGCATCTAGATGCAATGCAATGAACATGCTACAGCCACCAAACATGACAACAAAATACATGGCAGGGATGCACACAAGATGCTTAACAAAAGACTAGCACTGAGCCACGGCCAATTCATCCATTATGAGGTTCAAACAAGCATGGCAAAAACGCAAATGCAAAATAGATTCCAGACTTGGTGAAATTAACACTTGTCTGAAATTTCAGATCACGAAGCCCTCTTCAGAGCAGCAAAACAACATGATACGTGACCTGATTAAGACAAGTAAGAGCATGGCATGGAGCTACTCAACAAGCTTAACAAAAGTCCCAAAGTGACCTGAGGCCAAAAGGGATCACAAAATATACTAACGGGCACACGAACATAGCAAAAACACAATCAGTTTTCAGACTTAGTGAAAACTGAGACATGCTGAAATATAACTCACGAAGGCATGTAAACGAGCTCGATGCACTCACCACGGTGCAACTCATGGCAAGGAAGACATACATCCATTAAGAAGGCATAAAATGCTAGCTAGACATGGCAAGAACAATGACATAGCATGCACGGATCAACTACAATAACATCGGCAAAATCGCAAACGAGTTGACGATCTACCCAGATTCACCACGAAGCAAAAGTAGAGCTCGATTGACTCAAGCTAGGGTGTTCTATAATTGCAAACAAAGACATGGATGGATAGAGCATAACATGATTAACAAAACTCCTTTAGTGATCATCCTCAAAAGGGGCACGGATCACTAGGAAACAAGCTGAACATATGGCATCATGAACTAAATAAACCCAGACTTAGTGAAAACAACTAAGTCCCTGAAAAAAGATTTACCGGGTGCCTCACTTTGCAAGCTTGCACAAGTCACCACACACATCCTAAAAATGCATGGTTTGCACCTGTGGAAAGAAGACAAAATGTTTAACAAAACATATGAAGGACTCACAGGCATATCATGCACACAATAATCTTGGCAAAAATGACAAAAGTCTAAGATGAACTAGCAGATCTGACATTTAACTCACGAAGCCCTCTTCTAACAGCATTTTTGGCATCAAGATGAGCTCAAATGAAAATGATGCAATGGAATGAAATGATGTACTCGTCGAGACGAACATCTTGATATACTATATGTCCAAAACGGAGTTACGGATGCGGAGATATCACTGGTCAAAGATTGCATAAAATTTAAAGGAAGAGAGGGAAAGTCAACCCTAGGGTTTATTTCCAGATCTGAGATCCGCACGGGTTACGAGGCCGCCGGAGAACACTGTACCAGCTCGCCGGAGACTTGCCGGAAATGGCGGGGATGGCGGCCGGAGCAGCGGGGAGAGGCCGGGGCGGTGGTCCGGCTCACCGGAGAGGCGGCGCACGGGGCAGCGGGGCGGCGCCGGCCCGCGGCGGCGAGGGTC
>NC_057809.1:11644355-11651201 GCF_018294505.1 Triticum aestivum | reverse complement strand
CTCCTGGGCCGGCTGGCGGCGGCGGCGGTTGGTGTGGCCAGCTGCCACGTGTCAGGCGGCGGGTGGCTGCGGGCATCGGCGGACGTGTCCGGCTAGGCTCCGGACATGTCTGTCGGCGCGGATCTGTTTTTTTTTTAAAAAAAACTAGGGTTTCAAGGGGGAGGAGAGATCCGAAAATGAAGGGGGCTATATGTAGGCATAGAGGGAGCTAGGAGAGTCCAAATGAGGTGTGGTTTTCGGCCACGCGATCGTGATCGAACGCTCTAGGACATGGAGAAGAGTTTGGTGGGTTTTGGGCCAAATTGGAGGGGTGTTGGGCTGCAACACACACGAGGCCTTTTCGGTCCCTCGGTTAACCGTTGGAGTATCAAACGAAGTCCAATCGATACGAAACTTGACAGGCGGTCTACCGGTAGTAAACCAAGGCCGTATGATAAGTCTCAGTCCAATACGGAAATGTTTAATCCCCACACACGAAAGAAAGCTAGAAACGACCACCGGAGGAGAACAAAGCGCCGGAATGCAAAACGGACAACAGGGAAAATGCTCGAATGCATGAGATGAACATGTATGCAAATGCAATGCACATGGTGACATGATATGAGATGCATGAAAACAAAAACAACACACGAAGACAAAGACCCGAACCCGAGAAATAAATATATATTAACGCCAAAAACGACAAGAGTTGGAGTACAAATTGGGAAAGTTACATCCGGGGTGTTACAACACTCCACCACTACGAAAAGATCTCGTCCCGAGATCTAGGACTAAAAGAACTCTGGGTACTCAGAACGGAGGTGATCCTCGCGTTCCCAGGTCGCTTCATGGTCGGAATGGTGTGACCACTTAACTTTGAGAAATTTGATTGACTTGTTGCGTGTCTTGCGTTCAGTCTCTTCGAGAATAGCAACTGGGTGCTCACGATAAGAGAGATCTTCTTGGAGCTCAATTCCTCGAAGTTGACGGCGCGGTCAGGAGTTTTGAAGCACTTTCGAAGCTAAGAGACATGGAACACATCATGAACATTTGCAAAGTTTGAAGGAAGCTCGAGTTGATAGGTGAGGTCGCCTCTCTTGCTGACAATCTTGAAAGGTCCCACATATCTAGGGGCAAGCTTCCCTTTGATACCGATGCGACGAGTACCTTTCATAGGGGAGACACGGAGGTAAACATGATCTCCGATCTCGAAAGCCAAATCACGGTACTTACTATCATAGTAGCTCTTCTGGCGGGATTGGGCTGCTTTGAGGTTATCACGAATGACTTTGCACATTTCTTCTACTTTTGTGATTAAGTCACTACCCAGCAGCTGACGTTCACCGGTTTCAGACCAGTTGAGAGGGGTACGACACTTCCTGCCATACATAATTTCAAATGGGGCCTTGCCCGAACTTGCTTGAAAATTGTTATTGTAGGAGAATTCAGCATAAGGAAGACAATCCTCCCACTTCATGCCGAAGGAGATCACACAAGCCCTGAGCATATCTTCAAGAATCTGGTTGACACGCTCGACTTGACCGCTTGTTTGAGGATGGAAAGCAGTGCTGAAGCGGATGTTGGTGCCCATGGCCTTCTGAAAAGAATCCCAAAACTTCGAGGTAAAGATGCTGCCACGGTCTGAAGATATCACTTGATGAATACCGTGCAGAGAGACAATGCAAGAGGTATAGAGTTCCGCCAATTGACCTGCAGTGATCGACTCTTTGATAGGCAGAAAGTGAGCCACTTTGGTGAGTTTATCGATGACAACAAATATAGCATCATTGCCACGCTTGGACTTTAGAAACCCAGTCACGAAGTCCATTTCAATGTGGTCAAACTTCCATTCCAGAATGGCAAGAGGTTGGAGGAGACCAGCTGGCCTTTGGTGTTCCGCCTTCACTCTTCTGCAGACATCACATTCATTCACGAATTAAGCGATCTCGCGCTTCATTCGAGTCCACCAATAAGCTTTCTTGAGGTCCTGATACATCTTCGTACTCCCAGGGTGGATGGAGAGGAGAGAATTGTGAGCCTCGTTCATGATCACTTTACGAAGTTCTCCTTTGGGCACAACAATACGATCCTCGAAGAAGAGAGTGTCCTTGTCATCAAGGCGGTAGCACTTGTACTTGGACTGACTCTTGGCAATCCCAATCTTCACCTTTTTCACCATAGCATCAAGAAGCTGGGCTTGGCGAATCTGGTCTTCTAAGGTAGGAGAGACTTGAAGGTTGGCGAGGAAACCTTGAGGAACAACTTGCAGATTAAGTTTGCGGAAAGCTTCACAAAGCTCGGGTTGATAACGCTTAAGAATCAGACTGTTGCAGTAGGCCTTTCTGCTCAAAGCGTCAGCAATCACATTAGCCTTGCCTGGCGTATACTCAATACTCGGATTATACTCTTGAATCATTTCGACCCATCAAGTTTGCCTTAGGTTGAGATTAGGCTGAGTGAAGATGTACTTGAGACTCTTGTGATCAGTGAAAATGTCCACTTTTCTTCCCAATAGAAGATGTCTCCAAGTCAAAAGAGCATGCACAACTGCCGCCAACTCGAGATCATGAGTGGGTTAGTTCTTCTCATTAGGCTTCAACTGGCGAGATGTATAAGCAACAACTTTCTTCTCTTGCATCAAAACTGCGCCAAGACCTTGGAGAGAGGCATCACAAAAGACCTCGTACGACTTGGATTCATCAGGCGGAGTCAGAACTGGAGCAGTGATCAACTTCTCTTTCAAAGTGTTGAAAGCAATATCACACTCTGGAGACCAAACATACTTGACATGCTTCTGAAGAAGATTTGAGAGAGGCTTTGCGATCTTAGAAAAGTTTTCAACGAATCTTCGGCAATAGCTTGCTAGACCGAGAAAACTGCGGAGTTGCTTCACGTTCTGAGGAGGTTCCCAATTCACAATTGCGGACACCTTCTCGGGATTGACGGAAATGCCCTTGGCAGAGATGATATGACCAAGATAAAGAACCTCATCGAGCCAAAATTCACACTTGGAGAACTTGGCATAGAACTGATGTTCCCTGAGCTTATCGAGAACCAAACGCAAGTGCTTGGCATGATCTTCCTTGTTCTTGGAGAAAACCAGAATGTCATCGAGATAGACCAAAACGAAGTCATTGGTGTAGGCGTTGAAGATGAAGTTCATCATGCGAGAGAATGTTGGAGGAGCGTTGGCGAGGCCAAAAGACATGACAGTGTATTCATATGAACCAAAGCTTGTTCTGAATGCTGTCTTGGGAATATCTTCTTCACGAATGCGAATCTGGTGATAACCCATACGGAGATCAAGCTTGGAGAATACTTGAGCACCTTTGAGTTGTTCGAATAGTTCATTGATGTTGGGAAGTGGGTATTTGTTCTTGATGGTCTTCTTGTTCACTGGACGGTAATCAACACAAAGTCGGTCCGTTCCATCCTTCTTCTTCACAAAAAGAACACCACAACCCCACGGAGAAGTACTAGGCCGGATGAGACCCATTCTTTCTTGCTCATCGAGTTGCTTCTTCAGCTCCTTCAACTCTTCAGGTCCGAGCTTGTAAGGACGTTTGCACACAGGTTCCATGCCAGGCTCAAGTTCAATAACGAATTCAACTGGCCGGTGCGGAGGCATTCCTGGGAGCTCTTCTGGAAAGACGTCTTGATATTCGCAAACGACAGGAATTTGAGAGATGGCATCCAATTCACCCTTCTCATTGAGAGAAAACAGACGGATAGTATTATCCCGAGCGGCAAAGACAATTACATCCTCAGACGAATGAGTCAATTGAATCTGCCTGGCAGCACAATCAAGCTGAGCCTTGTGCTTAGAAAGCCAATCCATCCCGAGAATAAGATCAATATCCGAGTTACCAAGCACCATAGGAGAAGAAAGAAACTTGTAGTCACCCAATGTGATAGAAACATCCAGAGCCATCATTTTGGTGTTCATGAACAAACCCGGAGAAGAAACCGCTATCGGCTTAGGCAAATCAATAGTATGAACATCATGCATGGATGCAAAAGGCTTCGACAAAAATGATAAAGATGCACCAGTGTCAAAAAGAACTCTTGCGGGAATTTCATTAATAGGAAGGTTACCCATGATCACATCTGGTGATTCCTCTGCCTGAGCTGCATTCAGCAAGTTGACCTGTGACACTCCAAAATTTTTACTTTGGTGTTCAGCAAAAACATTGTGGTTTTTGAAAAGAGGCCATTTAAATTTTTTTCAGAAAACCTTCCTCTTAAAAAACCTTCTTTCCTTTGGCAAGGTTTTTATTCTTGCTTCAAACTTTGGTGTTTGACCTTTTGAAACTTCTTCTCTGTTGGTTCTCTCTCAAAATTATTTTTGGGAGTTTAATCTTTTTCTTTTAAAAAGAAACTCCATGAAATTTGGGATTTTCATATCTTGGAACCACCATGACTTGGCATTCTTGCCCATGTGGTAAAACCCCTCCAAAACCTCCCCTACAACTTGTGATCAACCTAAATTCTCTGTCCCAACTAATCCAAACTGGCTTTGGATTTTTATTCTAATTATTTTCCCCTCAATTCAATTCTGAAAATTATTTGGAGCCTGAGAGATTTTCAAAGCAAGTGCCCTATTGCATTTGAGTTTTGACCTCAAACCAATTCTCCTGGATTGTCCTTTGAACCCACAACCCAGAACCATCTTGATCCACTCCTCCTCTTTTCAAATTTTTCAAAATACAGTCTCTGCAAGTTTGGACCAGATTTGCCAAATTTGGTGAAATTCATATCCACACTGCTCCAAAAATTCCACCAAAAATCATGCAGCCTACTTGAGCAAGGAGAAGCCACTCCACCAAAAATCAGCTCAAGGAAAAATCACCAGAGGCCAATTTCATTCGGTCGAACACCTGGTGGGCACTGTTACTGTTCATAGTTCAGAAATTCAGTTTTCAGTGTCATCTTCAGTCCGTCAGTTTCAGTCACGCGGCCACAGTGCCCTTGGCACGTTCCTCGCTGCCTCTTCCTCTTGTCCGAAGCTGCACACGCGTGCGTGGAGCCTTCCTGGCGTCAGTAGCGCGCTGGCTCGCCCTCGCCAGTGTCTTCTGCGGCGTCGGGACCTCCCGTGGCGGCCGACAGGAGGCACACCACGGCAGAACGCCATTCCGCGCCGCCCATCGCTCCCTGGATCTCCGCGTGGCCTCATGCACGCCAGCGCACGCCCGTAGCACAGCCACCGTGGCCGGCAAGCACGGAACGCGCTCTCCGCCGCCGACGGGCCCGCACCATCACCGTTCCGTCAAGCTCGCCCTTAACACCCAAACCCCGGCCAGTTCAACACCAAAACGGGCCCGTTGGACCTCCGTGATGACGCTCGACCCCCTAACCACCCCGACCGAGCACTGCGCCACCGTAATCGCTCACCGGTGATCCTCGTTCACGGCAACCGCCTCGGACCGCCCATATAAAGGGGTCCCGAGCTCACTCTCGTGCACGCAGCACCTCCACTACTCACCAACACCCCGCCAGGCCACTAGGGGGACCTCGAGGAGGTCTCCTCCCCCAGCTCCGGCCGCCTCGCCCCGCCTCGGTCTCCAGCTCGATTCACTTCGGTGAGGCCACCTCCGGCGCCCAAACCTCGTCCGTAGCCCTCTCTTGCACCCAGCAGTCTAACCCCCACCTCAATTTAATCTTTGCAGCCCTCTCCGACGAGCTCCATCCACGCCCGAACCACCGTCCGCCGGAGTTGAGACCGCCGTCGACGTGCTGCTCACCGGCGACCAACACCACCACCCACCGTTGCGGAAGGACACGGTGAGCACATTGGTAACCTCTGATCCCCATGCCTCGCCGTGGATCACCGCCGGCGACCACAGCAGCTCTCGGGCGCCGACGAGCCTCGTCCCTCCCATTTGAAAATTTAAACATGACAAGTGGGACCCGCTGTCAGCCTCTCTGTCCTTTCTAAACGAAGCGTTATCTGAAAACGCCTTCTGCCAAATATGTTTTCTCTTCGGGCTGGCGTAATCGCTACCGAAGCGTTTTCTGCTTTTATAAACTAGCCCCTGGAAATCTTCTGTTTCATTACAGATAAGTCCCTGGACAAAAACCCTTATAACTTTTAATCAGAAAAGTATTTTTGATTGATTCTTTTTCTGTTCTCTTTAAATTTTGTCTAGTTTTTTATCAGATTTATTTGAAAAATATTTGGTTTACCTTTTGTGCACTCCTTGGTATTTACGTTAGCGCATATATCTTCTTTAAACGTAGATACCGAAGGAGGTGACGGAGCCGCGAACTTCACCGAGCTAGGCTCCGACTACTCTGAACCAGGCAAGCATGTTTGAACTTTTGATATGATGAGTGTCTTGGCATGTTTTGCATTTAGTTAGTTTCATGGCATGCCGGTGAGTATACCGATGAACGTTATTTTATGTGATAATGAGGTAAGAGAGTTCGATGATCCATACTTGGATGAATGTGAATATGAATGGCCATGTGTTGGCATGAGGATGGGTACGACGGCAGTGTTGTAGCATGCCAGTCTTACGCCAGACTATGTGACTTCAGTGTCAAACCATATCGGTCCAGTACCTATCATTTCCTTCCTTGTACTACCACATGTTTTCCGCAAGGAATATGGTTTAGTAAGTTCCAAACCGCTTTCATGGTACACACCAAAGAGGAGAGGCCGTGATGATGGTTCCATGGCCCTGGATTAAAGCCAGTCATCCGGTCAGGGGGCATGGGTGTTTCCGGTTGGGACCGAGAGGGGGGCACCCCTTAGAGCGCGCGTATATAAATTTGATCCCATGCTATTCGAGATTGTGATCTCCCCGTCTCAAAAGTTTTTCTTGGACGATGACTAGGGTGATTCCTAGCATCGAGAGGTAGGATGGG
>NC_057809.1:11633433-11643493 GCF_018294505.1 Triticum aestivum | reverse complement strand
CTGTGGCATTTCTTTTAAAGCCCTTTTTGTGATGTCGCTCAGACGTCCGACTGTGGCATTTCTTTTAAAGCCCTTTCTGCGATGTCGCTCAGACGTCCGACCGTGGCATTTCTTTTAAAAGCCCTTTATGTGGTGTCGCTAAGATGCCCGACTGTGGCATCATTTTCCTTATTTTTTTTTATTTGTTCACCTTTCGAGGCATCGCTTCAGACACCCGATCGGTCCTTATTTATGTTCTGTGGAATTTCAGGCGGACTACCGCCGTTTTCCCTTTTTACTTACCCGTTATGCCAGTTTTATTTATTGTGCATTAAGGAATTAATCATGTTGCATCCATGCATGCATTTGTTATATCTTACGTCCGAACTGTCTTGCGAGTACTTTCAAAGTACTCACTGGCTTGTTGATTTGGCCAGATGCTGACGAAGGCGATCTCATGGATGAAGAGTTCGATAGCGAGTCCGACACTCAGAGGAGTCCCAGTCAGTCTTGTGCGACCCTGGATTTGGCCACTGTTTTATATCCGCTTCCGCTACCAAATAAATTCATCGAGCCTCTCCTCGACGCCCGATGAGATGACAGACGTAGAGTCTTGTATTTCTCTCCCCGCTGTGTTTTTCCACCACCAGCCTATCCTTGAGTCAGTAGTATGTCTCCACACCACTGTGTTCTGTCCGCCATTATGTATGATTATTGGCGTGCTTGTAATAATTTGGTTGAGCAACCGTAGTTCAACCCTGTAATATATTTTATGCTAGTGGCTTATTGTATCAAGAATTTGTCTGCCAGTGTGGAGGACTTCTCTCATACTGGACTTAAAAGATTGGCTTTTCAATGAATATTTTTATTGGAAAACCGGTCGTGACAAGCTTGGTATCAGAGCCAGGCTGACTGTAGGAAGCCACTAGGTGCGATCGCTAATTGGTTATTAGCCTGATAGAGCTAATTTATATTTTTGCAATGGTAGTCATTTTCTGTCAGTCAGCATAAATTTATGATCTGACCCTGCAGAATTTTGCCTACTTTTGTAGATGGCCGACGTCAGCTGCGAGTCTCAGACCTTTGCCAACGTGCCCGATGGGTTCGTCAAGCTTCTTTCTTCCATCGTTCAGGTCGCGATGGGGCCATCCGTGCGCCCAGTCTTCACACTCTACCAGCACCGAGTCAACGACAGTCTGACCATGCACCAGGCCGCGGTGCAGTTCAGGGGAGGGCGTGGTGAGTTACGCCGCTTCCGGTTCGTGGGAAGAGGCATGCCTACGGAGAGGCATGCTATGCAGATGGCAGCCCGCGAGGCGATAGCTCGTCTCAGGGATGTCCTTCCCGTGATGAAGACTCGTCGTTACCGTTATCTTCCGTGCCATGTGCCTTACACCTGTCACTATGCATACTCCTGCCCCAGAGGAGAACGAGACGAGGCTTTTGAGATGCTCATTGAGTATCTCCGGGCCCTGGAGGCAGCCTTCGACAACCTGGTGGACGACTTCGTAGCTACCCGCATGGACTCAGTCCATGGCTGTGCTGCCAACAGGAGGGAGCTCCTACCCATCGCTCCGCCACCGACTTTTGTCTCGTCATCAGCATCTTTTACGCCTACTCGTCGCCTGCCTTCTACCGAAGAATTTAACCAAGTCATTGCACCCACTCCAGCGCGCACTACACCAACCTTCGCGCCCACTCCTGTACGTGTTGCTCCGCCCCTGGCGACCGCTCCGCCCGCTCTGCGCAACACTACACGTATGGAGCCCATTAGCGAGGAGGAGGTCGAGTCCCCAACCTCGCTACGCCTCGCCCTCGGCAGGGCAAGGGAGGTCGTCAACATTTCTGCCTGAGTACGCTTAGCTGCTGTGTGTTGTACCGCTTTGTAAGATATGTGCATAGGCTGGGAGAAGTAGCCTGTTTTCGCATCATGTAGGATCTGGAGAAGTGCACTAGCCTTAATAACATGTCAGGATTAGGTACGCATATCCTGAGTGATGTACTGTATAATTACCGCCCGCGTGTAAGATGTGTAATGAGCAGTCCTTCTCCGTGCGCAAGTTGTTTTATTTTTCTTAAGTAAGCTGAGTTATTTAATTCTATTTGCCAGCTTTATGCATTTTATGGATTTGTTTTTGCGACTCTTTCCGCTTCTCTTATGGGTTTTACAAAATATATCCCCAGAGTGAAAAATGTCTCGTCCTTGGACTCGCTCCATGCCAATTCCATCAGAGGAAAATTATGATGCACAACCCAGCAACGAGTTCACTCAGGGACAGTCAAGCCAACCGGGAAATGAATCAGCACTTTCACAAATGTGCCACCTTTATGAACAGAGTCAGCAACAACATCGTGAAATAATGAACCAAGTCATCAACATGGGAAATCACCATGGACAGTATCAGCAACATTCCAAGTTATCTGAGCTATAGAAGACACGTCCGCAAACATTTTCTCACACTGACAAGCCTCTTGAAGCCGAGGACTGGCTTCGAGATATGGAGAGGAAATTAATTATTGCAAAGTGTTCAGATCTCGAGAAAGTACTATACGCTCCACACTATCTCACAGGAGCAGCCGCATCGTGGTGGGAGAATTTTCTGCACATGCATCCCAACGAAAATGACATAACCTGGGATGATTTCAAGGAAGGTTTCCGTGGTGCACATATTCCTAAGAGTATTATGAAAATCAAGAAGAGAGAATTTGATGACCTCAAACAAAGGAACATGACAGTGTCAGATTACAACAGTCAATTTACCCTATTATCCCGCTATGCCAATGAGGAGCGTATGACTGAAATCAAGAAGATGGAGAAATTCCTTGACGGTCTGGCGCCCGCACTTAAATTTCAACTGGTCGTGCACACTTTTCCTGATTTTAAAACGCTGGTGGACAAGGCCATTACTCTGGAAAATGAGAGACGCAGTCTGGAAGATATCCGCAAGCGAAAAAGGGACCAGACTAACCACACTCACAATCACCAAAGCAAGATAGATTTTTAAAAAGGGTGGGACACCCAAATTCTCATCCAATGTCTCACGCCCAATCAAGAATTTTCATGCAAGGGACAAGGAATTCACCTATCGCCCCGGCGTTACTTGTTACGCTTGTGGAGAAGAAGGGCACTATGCCAAACAGTGCCCCAAGCCAAGGAATTCAACCCCAAAGCCGAACAATGACAACAATAATTCAGCGCCCAAACGAAACAATTTCAATCCCAACAATAACCACAGGAAGGGTCATCTGAACCACGTAACCAAAGAGGAGGCACAAAATGCTTCGGATATCGTACTCGGTACGTTTCCTGTCAACACAATACCTGCAATGGTTTTGTTTGATTCTGGAGCTTCTCACTCTTTCATCTCGAAAAGTTTTGCTTTGCAAAATAATTTTTCAATGCTTCCTTTGGAGAAATCCATAATAATCAAGTCCCCCGGGATTCAGCAAGTTTCTCAGAATTACTGTCAGAATGTGGTCATTGAGTTTGAAGGATTGGAGTTTTACGCAAATCTTATTGTATTGGAAAATAAAGGACTGGATGTCATCCTAGGGATGGATTGGCTAACCACCAATAAAGGTTTTATAGACTGTTTCAACAGGACCGTGATTCTCACACACCACCAAGGGAAGACAATAAGAGTATCAGCCAAGGAAGGAAAAAGACCCCGGCAACCGAGATTAAATAAGGTGGACATTTCTGAGCTAAACAAGGTTCCAGTAGTGTGTGAATTTCCAGATGTATTCCGTGAAGAGCTGCCAGGCATGTCACCAGATCGAGAAATAGAATTCCGCATTGAGCTAGCACCAGGACCACCCCCATATACAAGAAACCATACAGAATGGCACCATCCGAGTTGATCGAATTGAAGAAGTAGATAAAGGAATTACTGGATAAAGGGTACATTCGGGCCAGCTCCTCACCTTGGGGATCACCAATTTTATTTGCCAAGAAGAAGGATGGAACGCTGAGATTGTGTATCGACTATCGAGCACTTAACATGGTCACAGTCAAAAACAAATACCCGATGCCAAGGATAAACGATTTGTTTGACCAACTTGCTCAGGCCAAGGTATTCTCAAAAATTGACTTAAGGTCAGGATACCATCAATTGAAGGTACGAACGGAAGATATCCCCAAAACAGCCTTCACCTCCAGATATGGACTGTACGAGTTCACAGTGATGCCATTTGGATTAACTAACGCCCCGGCATATTTTGTTCACCTCATGAACAAAGTATTTATGAAGTTTATGGACAAATTCGTCGTAGTATTCATCGACGATATTCTGGTATACTCCAAAACACCAGAAGAGCACGCAGAACATCTCAGGATTGTACTAGGAGAGCTAAGGAAACACCAATTGTATGCCAAGTTCAGTAAGTGCGAATTTTGGCTAAGACAAGTAGGTTTTCTAGGCCACGTGCTGACTCAAGACGGTATAGCAGTGGACCCAGAGAAAGTCAAGGTCGTACTTGACTGGAAGTCACCAGCCAGCGTAACAGACATACGAAGTTTCTTGGGAATGGCAGGGTATTACCGCAGATTTATTGAAGGATTTTCCACCATATCCAAGCCTATGACACAGTTACTCAAGAAAGATAAGAAGTTTGAATGGACAGAAGCCTGCGAGAAAAGTTTCCAAGAGCTAAAGCGGAAATTAACAACAGCACCAGTATTAATTGTACCCGATATACACAAGAATTTTGAAGTATTTTGTGACGCATCTAGAAAGGGTCTCGGATGCGTGTTGATGCAAGAAGGCAAGGTTGTCGCCTACGCTTCAAGGCAACTTCGCAAACACGAGGAAAATTATCCCACTCATGATTTAGAAATGGCAGCAGTTATTCATGCACTTAAGGAATGGAGGCATTTTCTACTTGGGAATCGATGTGAGATATATACGGATCACAAAAGCCTCAAATACATTTTTACGCAGCCAGAACTAAATTTACGGCAACGCCGCTGGTTAGAATTGGTAGAGGATTACGATGTTGGGATCCATTACCATCCAGGGAAAGCAAACGTAGTGGCCGATGCCCTGAGTCGGAACCCCAGCTCCGACGGGAACTATCTTCACAGCTTGAGGCCCGAATTCCATTAAGAATTTGTCAAGCTCAACTTGATAATGGTAGCAGAAGGCACCATATCAAACTTGGAAATACAACCACACCTTGTGGAGAAAATTAAAGAGGCTCAGTCCGGTCACCCCAGCATTGAAGGAATTAAAAGGAAGTTGAGTATGGGCAAGGCCTCGGAATTCGTCATAGACAATGAAGGAATATTATGGTACGGAGAAAGGCTATGCGTGCCAAACATAGAAGACCTTAAACAGCAAGTTTTAACTGAAGCACACACCACTCCATATTCGATCCACCCTGGAGGAACCAAAATGTATAAGGATATTCAGGAAAGATTTTAGTGGCACGGTATGAAGAGGGACATAGCCGCTTTCATTGCATGCTGCGACTCATGTCAACGCATAAAAGCTGAACATCAGAGACCAGCCGGACTACTGCAACCTAACAAAATACCTGAGTGGAAATGGGATGAAATAGGGATGGATTTTATTGTCGGATTATCTCGGTCACGACACGGGAATGATGCCATATGGGTCATCACTGACAGGTTGACCAAAGTAGCACACTTTATTCCAGTAAAGACAACCTACACCACTCAGAGGCTTGCCAGGATTTATCTTTCCCGCATAGTCTGTCTGCACAGTGTTCCGAAGACTATAATTTCCGACAGAGGCACTCAGTTCGTCTCAAGATTTTGGGAGCAATTACAACAGGCTCTGGGAACCCAACTAGCCTTCAGTACCGCATACCATCCTCAGACTGATGGACAAACAGAACGCGTAAACCAAGTTTTAGAAGACATGCTGAGAGCATGTGTCCTCACCTATGGAACCAGTTGGGAGGACAGCCTGCCATATGCCGAGTTCGCATACAACAACAGTTACCAGGCCAGCCTGCAAATGGCTCCTTTCGAAGCCCTATACGGAAGGAGATGTCGTACCCCGTTAAATTGGTCAGAGACCGGAGACAGCCGCATCTTCGGACCAGATATGCTCAGAGAAGCCGAGGAAAAAGTCAAGCTAATCAGGGACCGACTTAAGACCGCTCAAAGTCGACATAAAAGTTATTATGATCAGAAACATCGTAGGGTCAGCTTCAAACCCGGTGATTCGTATACTTGAGAGTATCCCCGATGAGAGGATTGCAACGGTTTAAGATTAAAGGAAAATTAGCACCAAGATTCATTGGACCATTTTGCATAGTGGCACAAAGAGGCACTGTAGCCTACCAGCTAGACTTACCCAAAGACTTGTCCGACATTCACGACGTGTTCCACGTCTCTCAATTAAGGAAGTGCGTAAGCAACCCAGAGAAACAAGTATCTCATGAGAACATTGACATACAGCCAGACCTCACATATCGAGAACGTCCCATAAGAATATTAGAGGAGTCTGAAAGGAGGACCCGACAGAAAACCATCAAGTTTTTCAAAGTCCAGTGGAGCAATCACACCGACAGTGAAGCAACTTGGGAAAGCGAGGATTTTCTTCGGACAGAGCATCCACACTTATTTAAGGATCAGCAGAAATCTCGGGGACGAGATTTTTCCTAAGGGGGTAGGTGTTGTGACACTCCAAATTTTTTACTTTGGTGTTCAGCAAAAACATTGTGGTTTTTGAAAAGAGGCCATTTAAATTTTTTTCAGAAAACCTTCCTCTTAAAAAACCTTCTTTCCTTTGGCAAGGTTTTTATTCTTGCTTCAAACTTTGGTGTTTGACCTTTTGAAACTTCTTCTCTGTTGGTTCTCTCTCAAAATTATTTTTGGGAGTTTAATCTTTTTCTTTTAAAAAGAAACTCCATGAAATTTGGGATTTTCATATCTTGGAACCACCATGACTTGGCATTCTTGCCCATGTGGTAAAACCCCTCCAAAACCTCCCCTACAACTTGTGATCGACCTAAATTCTCTGTCCCAACTAATCCAAACTGGTTTTGGATTTTTATTCTAAATATTTTCCCCTCAATTCAATTCTGAAAATTATTTGGAGCCTGAGAGATTTTCAAAGCAAGTGCCCTATTGCATTTGTGTTTTGACCTCAAACCAATTCTCCTGGATTGTCCTTTGAACCCACAACCCAGAACCATCTTGATCCACTCCTCCTCTTTTCAAATTTTTCAAAATATAGTCTCTGCAAGTTTGGACCAGATTTGCCAAATTTGGTGAAATTCATATCCACACTGCTCCAAAAATTCCACCAAAAATCATGCAGCCTACTTGAGCAAGGAGAAGCCACTCCACCAAAAATCAGCTCAAGGAAAAATCACCAGAGGCCAATTTCATTCGGTCGAACACCTGGTGGGCACTGTTACTGTTCATAGTTCAGAAATTCAGTTTTCAGTGTCATCTTCAGTCTGCCAGTTTCAGTCACGCGGCCATAGTGCCCTTGGCACGTTCCTCGCCGCCTCTTCCTCTTGTCCGAAGCTGCACATGCGTGCGTGGAGCCTTCCTGGCGTCGGTAGCGCGCTGGCTCGCCCTCGCCGGCGTCTTCTGCGGCGTCGGGACCTCTCGTGGCGGCCGACAGGAGGCACACCACGGCAGAACGCCGTTCCGCGCCGCCCATCGCTCCCTGGCTCTCCGCGTGGCCTCATGCACGCCAGCGCACGCCCGTAGCACAGCCACCATGGCCGGCAAGCACGGAACGCGCTCTCCGCCGCCGACGGGCCCGCACCATCACCGTTCCGTCGAGCTCGCCCTTAACACCCAAACCCCGGCCAGTTCAACACCAAAACGGGCCCGTTGGACCTCCGTGATGACGCTCGACCCCCTAACCACCCCGACTGAGCACTGCGCCACCGTAATCGCTCACCGGTGATCCTCGTTCACGGCAACCGCCTCGGACCGCCTATATAAAGGGGTCCCGAGCTCACTCTCATGCACGCAGCACCTCCACTACTCACCAACATCCCGCCAGGCCACTAGGGGGACCTCGAGGAGGTCTCCTCCCCCAGCTCCGGCCGCCTCGCCCCGCCTCGGTCTCCAGCTCGATTCACTTCGGTGAGGCCACCTCCGGCGCCCAAACCTCGTCCGTAGCCCTCTCTTGCACCCAGCAGTCTAACCCCCACCTCAATTTAATCTTTGCAGCCCTCTCCGACGAGCTCCATCCACGCCCGAACCACCGTCCGCCGGAGTTGAGACCGCCGTCGACGTGCTGCTCACCGGCGACCAACACCACCACCCACCGTTGCGGAAGGACACGGTGAGCACATTGGTAACCTCTGATCCCCATGCCTCGCCGTGGATCGCCGCCGGCGACCACAGCAGCTCTTGGGCGCCGACAAGCCTCGTCCCTCCCATTTGAAAATTTAAACATGACAAGTGGGACCCGCTGTCAGCCTCTCTGTCCTTTCTAAACGAAGCGTTATCTGAAAACGCCTTCTACCAAATACGTTTTCTCTTCGGGCTGGCGTAATCGCTACCGAAGCGTTTTCTGCTTTTATAAACTAGCCCCTGGAAATCTTCTGTTTCATTACAGATAAGTCCCTGGACAAAAACCCTTATAACTTTTAATCAGAAAAGTATTTTTGATTGATTCTTTTTCTGTTCTCTTTAAAATTTTGTCTAGTTTTTTATCAGATTTATTTGAAAAATATTTGGTTTACCTTTTGTGCACTCCTTGGTATTTACGTTAGCGCATATATCTTCTTTAAACGTAGATACCGAAGGAGGTGACGGAGCCGCGAACTTCACCGAGCTAGGCTCCGACTACTCTGAACCAGGCAAGCATGTTTGAACTTTTGATATGATGAGTGTCTTGGCATGTTTTGCATTTAGTTAGTTTCATGGTATGCCGGTGAGTATACCGATGAACGTTATTTTATGTGATAATGAGGTAAGAGAGTTCGATGATCCATACTTGGATGAATGTGAATATGAATGGCCATGTGTTGGCATGAGGATGGGTATGACGGCAGTGTTGTAGCATGCCAGTCTTACGCCAGACTATGTGACTTCAGTGTCAAACCATATCGGTCCAGTACCTATCATTTCCTTCCTTGTAATACCACATGTTTTCCGCAAGGAATATGGTTTAGTAAGTTCCAAACCGCTTTCATGGTACACACCAAAGAGGAGAGGCCGTGATGATGGTTCCATGGCCCTGGATTAAAGCCAGTCATCCGGTCAGGGTGCATGGGTGTTTCCGGTTGGGACCGAGAGGGGGGAACCCCTTAGAGCGCGCGTATATAAATTTGATCCCATGCTATTCGAGATTGTGATCTCCCCGTCTCAAAAGTTTTTCTTGGACGATGACTAGGGTGATTCCTAGCATCGAGAGGTAGGATGGGTGTGTACCGGTTAGCTGTGTTTTCTTCTGAAATACCGTAAACGGAACTAGTCCTTCGTGACTACGGAAATCCGTTGACTGTGGGAAAATTTTTGTACAAACTCTGCAGAGTCATATATTCCTCCAAATCATCTCTTCCATGTCAAGTTTCATTCCTTCTTATCCTAATCAATTGTCAGCTTTGATGACAGAGACTCCGGTGAATCGCATGAGTGCTAAGTCCGGTTAAATATTCACTCCTGTGGATGGACTAACCCGTTTGTTTTCATGAATTGAATGTTTATTATGAGTATTATTTACTTGTGAATAAAAGCCCTTTATGTGATGTCGCTCAGACGTCCGACTGTGGCATTTCTTTTTAAAGCCCTTTTTGCGATGTCGCTCAGACGTCCGACTGTGGCATTTCTTTTAAAGCCCTTTCTGCGATGTCGCTCAGACGTCCGACTGTGGCATTTCTTTTAAAGCCCTTTCTGCGATGTCGCTCAGACGTCCGACTGTGGCATTTCTTTTAAAGCCCTTTCTGCAATGTCGCTCAGACGTCCGACTGTGGCATTTCTTTTAAAGCCCTTTCTGCGATGTCGCTCAGACGTCCGACTATGGCATTTCTTTTAAAGCCCTTTATGTGGTGTCTCTAAGATGCCCGACTGTGGCATCATTTCCTTATTTTTATTTGTTCACCTTTCGAGGCGTCGCTTCAGACACCCGATCGGTCTTTA
>NC_057809.1:11627171-11633358 GCF_018294505.1 Triticum aestivum | reverse complement strand
TTTTGTGATGTCGCTCAGACGTCCGACTGTGGCATTTCTTTTAAAGCCCTTTCTGCAATGTCGCTCAGACGTCCGACCGTGGCATTTCTTTTAAAAGCCCTTTATGTGGTGTCGCTAAGATGCCCGACTGTGGCATCATTTTCCTTATTTTTTTATTTGTTCACCTTTCGAGGCGTCGCTTCAGACACCCGATCGGTCCTTATTTATGTTCTGTGGAATTTCAGGCGGACTACCGCCGTTTTCCCTTTTTACTTACCCGTTATGCCAGTTTTATTTATTGTGCATTAAGGAATTAATCATGTTACATCCATGCATGCATTTGTTATATCTTACGTCCGAACTGTCTTGCGAGTACTTTCAAAGTACTCACTGGCTTGTTGATTTGGCCAGATGCTGACGAAGGCGATCTCATGGATGAAGAGTTCGATAGCGAGTCCGACACTTAGAGGAGTCCCAGTCAGTCTTGTGCGACCCTGGATTTGGCCACTGTTTTATATCCGCTTCCGCTACCAAATAAATTCATCGAGCCTCTCCTCGACGCCCGATGAGATGACAGACGTAGAGTCTTGTATTTCTCTCCCCACTGTGTTTTTCCACCACCAGCCTATCCTTGAGTCAGTAGTATGTCTCCACTCCACTGTGTTCTGTCCGCCATTATGTATGATTATTGGCGTGCTTGTAATAATTTGGTTGAGCAACCGTAGTTCAACCCTGTAATATATTTTATGCTACTGGCTTATTGTATCAAGAATTTGTCTGCCAGTGTGGAGGACTTCTCTCATACTGGACTTAAAAGATTGGCTTTTCAATGAATATTTTTATTGGAAAACCGGTCGTGACATGACCTTGGCGAACTTGGGGTTATGCTTGACCATAGCTGTACTTGCCGATCTGACAGGAGGAGGAGGAGGAAGACGCCTCTGGTTGAAACACTTGTTGGCATAGTGACCCTTCTGTTGGCACTTGTTGCACGTGACCTCTGAAAGAGGACGGTGATACGGAGCACTCGATCTAGGAGCTTGAGACGAAGTCTTGTTCTGAAAGCCAGGGTTGGGTGGGTGGGAAGAACCACTGCCACCTTTGCTCTTCTGCTGATACGGCTGATGGAACAGAGGAGGAGGAAGCCAAAACTTCTACTGCTTGGCCACTTGAGTGGAGGAAGAAGGAGTAACATCTCTGACTCGCTTCCTAGAAGCATCACACCTCAACTGAGCAGCCTCTTGCTTCAGTGCCATGTTGTAGAACTCATCGTATCTCAAGGGCTCGAAGAGGACAATAGCAAGCTGAATATCTTCTCTGAGACCACCCCTGAACTGGTATATCATGCTATTCTCATCAGGCACGTCCTGCTTGGCAAAGCGGGCAAGCTTCTGGAACAATTTGTTGTAGTCATAGACAGACAAAGAGCCTTGCTTCAGATTGCGGAATTCCTCACGCTTGCTTTCAACCACGCTCTGCGGAATATGGTGAGCTCGGAAATCTCGACGGAAATCATCCCAAGTGATAACACGTCCACCTCTGGAATCCTTGTACTGCTGGAACAATTCTGCAGCTTGATCTTTGAGTTGGAAGGAAGCGAACATCACAAAGTCCTCAGGCCTGACGTTACTGCACTCGAAATGCTTACACAGATCCACAAGCCAATAGTCAGCATCGGTTGCCTCAACACAATTGCTGAAAGTCTTTGGCCCGTTAGCAAGGAACTGGTTGAGTGTAGCAAAGTGGCTCTGATTGCTGCCTTGATTCCCTTGACTGCCTTGATTGCGCTCTTGAAGAATTTGCATGATCAGCTGAGTGTTTGCATTGTTTGCGGCCATCACAGCTTGCCATGCCTCTGGAGGAGGTGGAGGTGGTGGCGTATCTTGATTCTGATTCTGACTGGTGCTCTTAGCGGGAGCCATCCTGAAGAGGTTGACTACCATTAGCACATAGAGAGATAAATATTGAAGCTGAATCCAACGGAATGAAAATTGCAACATATAGTCTTCACATCCGAACAAAATGAACGAATGCATTCCTCTTCAAATGGTCACATATCCATAAATTGAGAAGCCACGTAGAATTAAGGTAGAGAAATAAATCAACAAGGTACGGATCAAGAACGAATAATCGGTAAGAAATCCCAATCTCAAACCAATATCCGTGGAAGAAGAACTAGAGCTACTAGAATTTTCACCTATGAAACTCCCGAACTTTTCCGGTTATGCAATCAGGTGTTGGGGATACAGGGGAAGCATAATATCTCACCCAAACTAGCAAATCCTACATCCAGCTGTATCCATCCTTCAACACATAACCAAGAAACCTTCGGAAACCATCTACCTCAACCTTCGAAAAGCATCCGTTATACAAGTTATGGCGATACTCCCGAACTCCCGCCCCAGTACTGGGTGGCGTTGAGGTTATCTCACCAATGAACTGCATAAAAGAGATTTTCGATGTCGGCGAACATATCTCAAGTATTCCAGAATTGCAACGATAAAATTATGATGACAACACCTCAGAGCTCAACTCCCCGGGACACTTCCACTAAACCCCTGACAGGAGGCACCAAGACAGTATTCTCATCATAAGCCATCGGAACAAATCCAAGATACTCGCGTGATCCTAAATTTTTTTAGTGAAGTTTGAGAAGAGAAGAGTCAAAACTCTACGTCAGGATGCCTTACCAGAGCGATGAGGAGACTGGGAAGTAAAAAGAATTCCTAAGCTCTCCGATATATAATTCCTAAGTGACTCAAAACATTTTTCTAGACACAACTCGGCTGCTAAAAATGATCAAGCAATGGGGCTCCTAAGGTCGGGGAAGGCTCTGATACCAACTTGTAACACCCTCGATGCGGCTATAGCTCCCACGTGTCGAGGCACGACTTAGAGACATAACCGCATTGAAAGCAATGCCGCAAGTTAGGCAATCATTACAACATCCCATGTAATATATGATAAAAGGTGAGATACATAGTTGGCTTACACTCGCCACGTCACATCAGAGTACATAAATAACATCCATCATACAAACACTCATGGCCCGACTACGGCGCCAAAATGGAAGAAAACCCAACATGCGACAAGGCCCCGAATCAAACCCCAACTAGGCACCACTACTGATCATCAGGAAAAGACAAGTAGTAACGCTGAGAGTCCTCGTCGAACTCCCACTTGAGCTCGTACTCGTCACCTGGAGCGGAATCACCTGGACCTGCATCTGGAGTTATAGTATCTGTGAGCCATAGGGACTCAGCAATCTCGCACCCTCGCGATCAAGACTATTTAAGCTTGTAGGAAGGGTAAGGCAATTATGTATGTGGAGCTGCAGCAAGTGACTAGCATATATGGTGGCTAACTTATTCGCAAAAGAGAGCGAGAAGAGGGGGCAAGGCGCGAGCGAGAAGCTAGAAGAACAACCTGCGCAAGCATAACTCCAACACCGTGTCCACTTCCCGGATTCCGCCGGGAAGGGGCCATCACGGTAACACACTCGGTTGATTCATTTTAATTAATTGAGGTTCAAGTTAACTACAACCGGACATTAACAAATTCCCATCTACCCATAACCGCGGGCACGGCTTTCGAAAGTTCAATCCCTGCAGGGGAGTCCCAACTTAGCCCATGACAAGCTCTCACGGTCAATGAAGGAATAGACCTCCTCCGAAGACGTTCCGATCAGACTCGGTATCTCGGTAACTCAATACACTTTGATAGGTTAAAACAAGACCAGCAACACCGCCTGAATGTGCCGACAAATCCCGATAGGAGCTGCACATATCTCTTTCTCAGGGCACACTCAGATGAGCAAGACGACGGGTAGGCCAGCCCAGAGTTGTCCCTGGTAGCCCTGGACATCGCTCGGTTGGACCAACACTCAGAGGAGCACTGGCCCGGGGGGGGGGGGGTAAAATAAGATGACCCTTGAGTCTGCAGAACCCAAGGGAAAGAAAAGGCTAGGTGGAAAATGGTAAAACCAAGGTTGGACATTGCTGGACAAGCTTTAAGCAAGGCGAAATATCAAGGGGTTCCCATTATAACCCAACCGCGTAAGGAACGCAACAATCCGGGAACATAACACCGATATGACGGAAACTATGGCGGCAAGAGTGGAACAAAACACTAGGCAAAAGGCCGAGCCTTCCACCCTTTACCAAGTATATAGATGCATTAAGATAACATAGCAAAATAATGATATCCCAACAAGTAAATAAATGTCCCACCAAGGAACGGCTCCAATCTTCACCTGCAACTAGCAACACTATAAGAGGGGCTGAGCAAAGCGGTAACATAGCCAAACAACGGTTTGATAGGACATGGTGGGTTAGAGGTTCAACATGGCAATTGGGAGGCTGACAAGCAAATGGTAGGCATTGTATCATTGGCATAGCAAGAGCGAGCAAACTAGCATAGCTAAGATAGTAGTGATTTCGAGGGTATGATCATCTTGCCTGCACAGTTGTCAGAGTTGACTGGATCTTCACAAGCAAACTCAACGGGCTCCTCGGTAGCGAACTCATCTCCCGGCTCTACCCAAGCAAGACAAACAAGCAACAAGGATACAATCAACCACATGCAAGACCAAGCAATAAGATGAAATGATGATATGCTATGCGGGATGCGATGCGGGATGCAAAATGCAAGATATGACAGGAAATGCATGAACCTGGCCTCAACTTGGAATTCCAAGGGTGCCACTGGAAAGATGAGATGAAATTGCTTGAAAACGATATAAAGATCATCGGAATCGGAGTTACGGTTTGGAAATGGCAAGCGTTTTAAGATATGACACCGGTCTGCGATTTATAGCAAGTAGGCATCTAGATGCAATGCAATGAACATGCTACAACCACCAAACATGACAACAAAATACATGGCAGGGATGCACACAAGATGCTTAACAAAAGACTAGCACTGAGCCACGGCCAATTCATCCATTATGAGGTTCAAACAAGCATGGCAAAAACGCAAATGCAAAACAGATTCCAGATTTAGTGAAATTAACACTTGTCTGAAATTTCAGATCACGAAGCCCTCTTCGGAGCAGCAAAACAACATGATACATGACCTGATTAAGACAAGTAAGAACATGGCATGGAGCTACTCAACAAGCTTAACAAAAGTCCCAAAGTGACCTGAGGCCAAAAGGGATCACAAAATATACTAACGGGCACACGAACATAGCAAAAACACAATCAGTTTTCAGACTTTGTGAAAACTGAGACATGCTGAAATATAACTCACGAAGGCATGTAAACGAGCTCGATGCACTCACCACGGTGCAACTCATGGCAAGGCAGGCATACATCCATTAAGAAGGCATAAAATTCTAGCTAGACATGGCAAGAACAATGACATAGCATGCACGGATCAACTACAATAACATCGGCAAAATCGCAAACGAGTTGACGATCTGCCCAGATTCACCACGAAGCAAAAGTAGAGCTCGATTGACTCAAGCTAGGGTGTTCCATAATTGCAAACAAAGACATGGATGGATAGAGCATAACATGATTAACAAAACTCCTTTACTGATCATCCTCAAAAGAGGCACGGATCACTAGGAAACAAGATAAACATATGGCATCATGAACTAAATAATCCCAGACTTAGTGAAAACAACTATGTCCCTGAAAACAGATTTACCGGGTGCCTCACTTTGCAAGCTTGCACAAGTCACCACACATATCCTAAAAATGCATGGTTTGCACCTCTTGAAAGAAGACAAAATGCTTAACAAAACATATGAAGGACTCACAGGCATATCATGCACACAATAATCTTGGCAAAAATGACAAAAGTCTAAGATGAACTAGCAGATCTGACATTTAACTCACGAAGCCCTCTTCTAACAGTATTTTGGGCATCAAGATGAGCTCAAATGAAAATGATGCAATGGAATGAAATGATGTACTCGTCGAGGCGAACATCTTGATATACTATATGTCCAAAACGGAGTTACGAATGCGGAGATATCACTGGTCAAAATTGCATAAAATTTAAAGGGAGAGAGGAAAAGTCAACCCTAGGGTTTATTTTCAGATCTGAGATCTGCACGGGTTACGAGGCCACCGGAGAACACTGTAGCAGCTCGCCGGAGACTTGCTGGAAATGGCGGGGACGGCGGCCGGAGCAGCGGGGAGAGGCCGGGGCGGTGGTCCGGCTCACCGGAGAGGCGGCGCGCGGGGCAGCGGGGCGACGC
>NC_057809.1:11452232-11626904 GCF_018294505.1 Triticum aestivum | reverse complement strand
CTCCCGGGCCGGCTGGCGGCAGCGGCGGTTGGTGTGGCCGGCTGCCACGTGTCAGGCGGCGGGTGGCTGCGGGCATCGGCGGACGTGTCCGGCTAGGCTTCGGACATGTCCGTCGGCGCGGATCTGTTTTTTTTAAAAACTAGGGTTTCGAGGGGGAGGAGAGATCCGAAAATGGAGGGGGCTATATATAGGCATAGAGGGAGCTAGGAGAGTCGAAATGAGGTGCGGTTTTCGGTCACGCGATCATGATCGAACGCTCTAGGACATGGAGAAGAGTTTGGTGGGTTTTGGGCCAAATTGGAGGGGTGTTGGGCTGCAACACACACGAGGCCTTTTCGGTCTCTCGGTTAACCATTGGAGTATCAAACGAAGTCCAATCGATACGAAACTTGACAGGCGGTCTATCGGTAGTAAACCAAGGCCGCATGACAAATCTCGGTCCAATCCAGAAATATTTAATCCCCACACACGAAAGAAAGCTAGAAACGTCCACCGGAGGAGAACGAAGCGCCGGAATGCAAAACGGACAACGAGGAAAATGCTCGAATGCATGAGATGAATACGTATGCAAATGCAATGCACATGGTGACATGATATGAGATGCATGAAAACAAAAACAACACACGAAGACAAAGACCCGAACCCGAGAAATAAATATAACTTAACGCCGGAAACGGCAAGAGTTGGAGTACAAATTGGGAAAGTTACATCCGGGGTGTTACAGTGACATTGGGGTAATCTATGCATGGTGATTGATGCACGTTTTCCTCCTACGTTCTCCGATAGAAACTTTGGAGTGATTCTTTGTCGCACGTTGAGGGCTTGTTATATGATCCAATTATGTTATCATTGTTTAGAGAATTTGCACTAGTGAAAGTATGAACCCTAGGCTTTGTTTTCAAGCATAGAAATACCGTTTTTTCTCACTTTTGTTACTAGTTACCTTGCTGTTTTTATATTTTTAGATTACAAAAACCTATATCTACCATCCATATTACACTTGTATCACCCTCTATTCTCCGAACTAGTGCACCTATACAATTTACCATTGTATTGGGTGTGTTGGAGACACAAGAGACTCTTTGTTATTTGGTTGCAGGGTTGTTTGTGAGCGACAATCTTCATCCTACGCCTCTCACAGATTGATAAACCTTAGGTCATCCACTTGAGAGAAATTTGCTACTGTCCTACAAAACACTGCACTTGGAGGCCCAACAACGTCTACAAGGATAAAGTTGCATAGTAGACATCATTGGCCACAAGTTTCTAGTAGTGAAATCTGAGGTACCTGACATGAAGGTCGGTTCTATTATGAAGTCTAAGGATACTACATTATTTGAAGATATTTTTTCTCTAAGAGATATGCAAGGCACTTCTAGATAGGAATCTCAGGAGACTCCTAAGCCTGCCATTCCCATGGAATATTATGAACAAACACATGAGGAAAATCCTAAGGATGACGACGAGGAAAGATAGGGGCAAGAGACAAAGGACGACAAAGACCTTTGATGATGATTTCCTCGTGTACCTTGTGGATGATACTCTCACTTCTATTTCAGAAGCGTATGCCTCTCTAGAAACTGACTATTGGAGAGATGCAGTCCGTAGCGAGATGTATTCCATCATGACTAACATGACATGGGAGATCACTGAATGTCCCTATGGTTGTAAACCGTTGGGATGTAAGTGAGTGTTCAAAACGAAGCTTAGGCCGGACGGTATGATTGAAAAATACAAGGCTAGGCTTGTGGCCAAGGGTTATGCCCAGAAAGAAGAAGAAGATTTCTTCAATACCTATTCACCTGTGGCCAGACTGACCACCATTCGAGTATTACTCTCATTGGCGGCCTTGCATGATCTTCTCGTCCACCAGATGAATGTTAAGACGACCTTCCTGAATAGAGAGTTGGACGAGAAGATTTACATGCAACAGCCAAATCACTTTGTGATAGGTGTTGGGTGCCTGCCAACACCAGTATCCCGCCTAACCTCAACGCCACAACCTGCCATTAGACTAGAGTTTGCTATCACCTCACCCGTGCCAATCCCATGCTAAAAACAGGCCACCTAAGAAAAATCCAACCATGGAGACCACGAGGAATACACACAACTATTTAGGATTTCTAGCTTGTGGTACTAATCAATCCCTGAGCCAGCTAATCTAGGGACAAGAAAAAAAATTCATACACACAGGCAGGAAAATTCAAGAGATGAAGGCAGATGCAGACCCGAGCAAGGAGGATGAGGCGTCCGCTTTCAAATCTGGAGCTCGTCTTCAGCTAATCGTGGAGGGGAACAGACAACTCGCTCGATTTATCTATGCATCCGACGGAGAATACAAAGATATCGGAGGATTTCATTGGGGATGAGGAAAATCTGGGAAAGTGAAGGTCTGGAAAGGATACAAGGATTTGTGATAGATGAGTTCATCCATCCAGATAGTTTGGCGAGGATCTGTTTTGCGGGTTTTAAGTTTGCTGTAGAGGGCGAGCCGAATCGGCTCTCCCAGGGGAGCGGGAATTTTTTGACCAACCTAGGCAAGCTGCCCCAAAAGCAAGATTATATTTTTGCCTAAGACTAGTCACAGTGGGGAGTAACTTAGAGTAGTAACATGCATATGTTACTAGTCTATATTACTATCACCACAGTGGGTAGTAACATATGTGTTGTGTCATGCATCACTTCATTCATTAGGTTGTAAACTCATTTTTTTTTGATATGTGTGATATTATTGTAACTAGATATGTTACCACATGCATCTCTTTCTTCATTAATTACATGCTATATCATCTATTTTGTCTAAATAAGTGTGATGTTATCATCTATGTTACTCTCACTGTGGGTAGTCTAAACGCTGACCGGTATGCGTGCGCTGGAACGGCCGCACCACAGCCGTCGATCTCGCGCGCCCGCACGATACGTTGGCGTGGTGGAGCGACCAGGGGCGATGGTGGGTTTGTCGTTTTTCGCCTTCGTAATTTGATGATAGTTTACTCCATCTTCCCGTTCCCCCGTTCCCCACTCCTCCCTCCGTCGGCAACTAGTGAAACACCAAATCCCCATGAATTCCCTAGGGCTTCGCGGCGAGCACGGCCGGCCGGCAAGCGCGGCTGGCGGGAGAGCCGCTGACGTGTTAATTCAAGGCAGCGAAGGATTCCGCAGTAGTTCGACGGGAGAGAGGGCGGCACGCGCGTGCCGGAGATGAAAGACAAGGAAACGGCAACGGGGGAGGGTGGTGGAACAGGTGGTTCTGCGTGAGGCGGCGACGAACCCGGGAGACGCGAGTTCCTGCTACTTCGACAACCCGAGGTCAGTTTCTCATACGGTTCCCCTCTGCCCCCGCACATCTAGTGGTTTCCTGGAGTTTCGTTGCCCACGCCCTCGTCGTCGTCAATGACCCGCAGGAGCGAATCATCTCGTAGATCAAATGGAGAGGCTCCCGGAAGGAAGGGAGGGAGGGATTTTTGTGCAAGGGATTTTTGCTGAAGTAGGGTTCACCCACGACGCTGGCATTTTTTTTCAGATATAGGCAATACTGTGTTTTTTGTAGTCCATTAGACATATATTAGTAGGCAATAAACACTGTGTTTTAGTAGGGAATCAGAATAGTAATTGGCAATTCTGTGTGTGTTTTTGTAGGCAATCAGATATGAGATAAGTAGGCAAAAATCTGTATGAAATGATGCGGGTGTAATCAGTTTAGGGGAATAATCAGTATGAAATGCAGGCAAGCATATAGACATATAGGCAATCAGATATAGATTTGTATGCAACAGTCATTTAGAGAATAGGCAATACTGTGTGTGTGTTTATTTTATTTTTCGAGTTTATTTGATGATGACCAACCAAGCTTCAGCTTTGGTCTCTGTCTTGGTGTTTGGGATTTGGATGTAGGAACGACGGACTAAGTTATTTGTCTAGTTTGTAAGGATGGATGGGATGGTGCCGACGGAAATTTTTGTAGGACTTAATGTTCAATATGAAATAAAACCAAATTAAGCCTGCTTAAGTTAATCAACTTTTTTTAATCAAATCTTATATATATATATATATATATATATATTTACTAATTGGAGGCATCATTCATGATCTCTCATTAATCCACATCATCAAAATTAATTAAAACCGTTAGATTGCAAAATTTACGGTCAAGATAAAAGGAAAACTTACATAACGCAAATGATCCAGATCTCTAAAAAACACATGTGACACGTCCAATCATTTTTTTTATGAATCATTAGGGAACAAAAAAACAAGGTCACCCCCATGCGAGAAAAACACACAAGGAAAGCCTCCGTGATTTTCAAAAGAATAATAAGAAGGAAACCCCGCAAAAAACTAAGAAGGAAAGCCTCCGTTAAGATCTCCAACCATAAATAAATGTCAAAAAAACAACGATGAAAGATAAAAAGAATCCACGATCCCACAAATTGCGCGTGGAATAAAAATACCAAATGGAGCCTCTGGTAAAATCTCCAACGATAAAAAAAATACAACAATAGAAGGGATACACGATCTGGCTGATTGCCCGTGAAACAAATTATCGAAGGAAACTCCGCATTAATTTTTAGAAAATAAACATAATATAAATCTGTATACGTATTATACATCTACGTTCAGATCAACAAGTGAACGTGGTTAGAGTCATAGCAATACACAATTTGTAAATCAAGCAAAACAATCATGGGCGTCCTGTCAAAAAGGAAAGAAATCATTATATTATAAAATCATTATCAGGCTAAAAGGAAAACATCGTGGAGTCCTTGGCTCCTCGCCCAATGATCCAGTTTTCCAAAACTCTAGCGTTGTATGGAAGAAAAGTAAACTCCCTTCGAGGCTAGAGATCATTTGACCTCTTTCTGCTCCACCAAGCCGCTGCGGCATCCTGGAGAGAACCCTAATTCCTCTATTCTCCATGCCATCATCAATTTTGAAGTTTCATTCACATAACGCCCGCCTGGGACTAGCTAGATGGCCTTGACGCATATGATTCATCCTGGACTGGACGGCCTCCTATTAAGACTGCATGCATGCGTGCACCGGCCTCGGGTGTAGGCTTGCTGATCTGCACACTGGAGACGCGAGAATACAAGCCGGCCTCAGTTGCAGGCGTGGAGGAGGATACGGCGGTGTGCACTAACACGTTGCCGGCCAGCCGGCCGGCAAGCTAAAGGAACCACAACATAGAACCAATTGATTTGACATGTTCAGTATGAATCTGCTCGATGTGCGGACGACTACAGGCTCATGCGTTACTGGTGACGGCAGGCTGGAAGTTCTTGATCATCAGCGTCATGAATTACCATTGGAACATCACAAACTACGCAGCATGGCATGAGCTGAACCGATGATGACGGAGAACACATGGTGAGTTCAACTTAGGTATATATAAACTGCAGAAAACATATCCCAGACAAGTGTTACTGTTCTCACTAAGCAATGAAGTCAGCAGTTCTACATTAGATCAACAATTAGTTTTTCTACCCTGTATGCAGTTTCTTTGTTGATAAAAGGTCAGATACTGGAAGTAGGTCGAGATACCATCAACTATTATGACTTTAGAGTTCAACTTTTTGCTACCCTGTAGGGTGACATATATAGGTGACTACGTGACAAACTCTATGTATGTAAACACAGGTGGAATTGATCAAGCAGGCAAGCACACATGTGGATTGATCCTTACATGAAGGCTAACACATGCACGTATGAAACTACAAGGCCGTCGGCCACTTGCTTGATGGACGGCCCGATGCGACGAAACACACGCACAGGCGAACTTCACAAGGACATGAGTTGATCGCAAAAGTCCCATATCGTGCCTTTGGATTTTATTGCTTTTATGTTTCGTAGTACAGATTACATAAGTGGTACAGGTCTTTAAAGAAGCTAAACTAGCCTACTCCAAATCCTATTCAGTGAACGATACTACTACCAGTCCGTGCCCGACAAGTACAGGGAAACATAATCGTGGTTCATCCCAACAGTCCTGCTAACTTCGATGGTGGCGTCATTGAGTTAGGGTGTGTAATGCATGTACACGCATGTGCAATGAACTATTCATATAAAGATATATGATGATTATTTATACTCCTCAGGTATATAAATATTTATTACGTTTATATTCTTCACAGATCAAATACACTACTCCCATTAGATGACTTTCTATCATTTGCTAAACACGATATCTAGACATATTACGAATCTTTTGGGTTATAACAGTACAGATGCATAAGCAATTGTTACATAAACAACACACAAATGTCATTAGTGTGACAGTCATGAGATATTTTAAAATGTAAAAACTGTAACATATGCATGTAAATGCAAATTTAAGTTTAGCAGCGACCTGTGGTGGCATTAATTTTATGGAAGCAATCACTTTGAATAGGTATATGACTTTATATGCATATTAATTATTAAATTAACAATTACTTCCATAAAATATTTCACTGTAACTTTCTAAAGTGCACAGTCTCTACTCTTGATATCAGGCAATTGTTCCGCTATACTAGAAGGGAGATTCGGTTGGACACCAGTAATTAAGCATTGGTTGCTTAAGTGGGTATGCACAAATGTTACTAAATGTAAACATTGAAGTTTCTCAAGTTTGTATTATATAGATTTGACGAATCTCATCTACATGTTGCAACAAAAACAATATCATGCAAGAAAAATGGTATCAAATTCATAATGTATACTACACTACTATATATAATAAGAAAACTCCTATAAATTTTCTATGTTTGTAGCAGATCAAGTCATATATGCATTGTATGTGGAAGGAAAAATTAAAAGTTAACCTTTTGAAAATTAAATTAAAGTCACTTAAGATTTCTCATTATCATACTATTTATAAATTGCTACATATCAGTCAAAAGTTCTCAATTTCTAGCCCGTGCAGTTGCACGGGTTGATGACTAGTGAAGGCAAATCTGTTGCCTCTGTTTTTTTGGGAAAACGCAACGTTTGTTTGGTGTGGAAACTTCATGCTTCCTGATATGTGTGGATGTACCTTCTTCGAGAAACTTTTTCGATCTATATATGTGTGGATACCTTCATCATTTTCATTTCTGCTGCTTGCTTTTTTCTCCATCGTATCGTCCCAATTGCTTCATTTTATATTGCTACCCCTCATCAACATCATCATACACCTGAAAACTGACATTCATCATGAGAATTTAGAGAATTCACGATGTTTTTTTGCGGGTAGTTAGCATGTTGTAGACAATGCATATACATTATTAGTAGTCATGTTCATCTGTTTTAGTGATCTATATATCTCGACAATGCATGTAGAATAAAGGGAGGGGCATTTCTGTGTGTTATTTTTTCTGCGGTCGTAGGCGCGATCCTAAAACTGAAGTGGATCCCATATGCATCCCACATTTCTTTTAGTTTTTTTTGTGTAGGCAAGGTTTTGCCTCCAGTAGTCGGCAAGGGTTTTTCCACACCAGTTTCTTCTTACTCATGTTTCCTTTTTAAAATGTGGGCAAGACAAAAGTGAAAAACAAGATGTTTCTCTACTATATGTAGGTATCTTCATTTATATACTAGGCATTTTGTTTCATTCTTTGTTTATTTAGTACTCAATTTGTTTCACCCAAAACACTAAATCACCCACCTCACAATTTAACCACATAGTTTCAGATTACTTTCTATGCAGGCAACTAAGTCACTTCTACCTGCAAATTTACTTTCTGTTTTCCAACTGTTAGATTTCTAAATCATTTTTGCCCACTAATAGCAGAGAAACTTCAGTTTAGTGGGCAATTTCACCAACTAGTTTCAGACTACTTTTTGCAAAGCATGAAGGCAACTAAGTCAGTTTTCAACCTGCAAATTTCTATCTCCTGAAGCAACCATGCTCCCCTTTAGTTGGGTTCCTACAAAGTGTTCCTGCAAAGGTTTCTATAAGCAACTTTCTTGTATGTGTTTTTTTCCATGAAATAGAGGCTAGGTGCAAGGAAGTGAAACAACATCAAACAAGTGCTCAATATCTCTCTCTAACATCCACCTTCAACATCCAGGTCCAAAATGGAAGGGGGGAGGGGAGGGGATTGAATCATCCTCGTTCATCATACATCACCCAAGCAACAACTCGACACATAGTCGCCCACCATCGGGTGCTAGATCGCCTAACCCGCCAACCTACTCGCCTACACACACCCCCACACCCCTTGAGAAATCGACTAAGCCGGCTAAAACGAATTGGCCCACCACCGGGTTCTAGGTCATCTAACTCGCCGACCTACTCGCCTACACACACACCTACACCCCTTAAGAAATTGCCTAAGCCGGTCAAAACGAACTCGCCCACCACCCGGCGCTAGGTCGCCTAACCCGTCGATCAACTCGCCTACACACACACCCCTTGAGAAATCGCCTAAGCCGACCAAAGCGAACTCGCCCACCCTCAGTGCTAGGTCGTCTAACCCGCCGGCCTACTCGCCTACACACACCCTCACACCCCTTGAAAAATCGCCTAACCCGGCCGAAATGAACTCGCCCAACCCCCAGTTCTAGGTCGCGTAACCCGCCGACCTACTCGCCTACACACACCCCCACACCCCTTGAAAAATCACATCAGCCGGCCGAATTGAACCCGCCCACCACAGGGTGCTAGGTCGCCTAACTTGCCAACCTACTCACCTACACACCCACCCAGACCCCTTGAGAAATCGCCTAAGCCGGCCGAAACAAACTCGCCCATCACCTGGTGCTACGTCGCCTAACCCACCGACCTACTCGCCTACACACCCCCACCCCCTTGAAAAATCGCCTAAGTCTGTCGAAACGAACTTGCCCACCCCCGGTGCTAGGTCGCCCAACCCGCCGACCTACTCGCCTACACATACCCCACACCCCTTGAAAAATCGCCTAAGCCGACCGACATGAAATCGCCCACCCCCGGTGCTAGGTCGCCTAACCTGCCGACCTACTCGCCTACACACACCCCCACACCCCTTGAAAAACCGCATAAGCCGGCCAAATTGAACTTGCCCACCACCGGGTGCTCGGACGCCTAACTCGCCAACCTACTCACCTACACACCCACCCACACCCCTTGCGAAATCGTCTAAGCCACCGAAACAAACTCGCCCATCACCCGGTGCTACGTCACCTAACCCGCCGACCTACTCGCCTACACACCCCCACCCACTTGAAAAATCGCCTAAGTCGGTCATAACGAACTCGCCCACCCTTGGTTTTAGGTCACCGCCGACCTACTCGCCTACACACACCCCCACACCCCTTGAAAAATCGCCTAAGCCGGCTGACATGAACTCGCCCACCACCCAGTGCTAGGTTGCCTAACCCGCCGACCTGCTCGCCTACACACACACACACCCCTTGAGAAATCGCCTAAGCCGGCCAAAACTAACTCGCCCACCCCCCGGTGCTAGGTCACCGAACATGCCAAACTACTCGCCTACACACACCTCGACACCCCTTGAAAAATCCCCTAAGCCAGGCGAATTGAAATTGCCCACCACAAGTTGCTCGGTCGCCTAAATCGATAACCTACTCACCTACACACCCACCCACACCCCTTGAGAAATCGTCTAAGCCGGCCGAAACAAACTTGCCCATCACCCGGTGCTACATCGCCTAACCCACCGACCTAATGGCCTACACACCTCCCACCCCCGTGAATAATCGCCTAAGTCGGTCAAAATGAACTCGCCCACCGCCGGATGCTAGGTCGCCTAACTCGCTGACCTACTATCCTACACACATACCCACACCCCTTGAGAAATCGCCTAAGCCGACCGAAACAAACTCGCCCATCACCCGGTCCTACTTCGCCTACCCTGCCGACCTACTCGCCTACACGCACCCCCACACCCCTTGAAAATCGCCTAACCCTGCCAAAATGAACTCGCCCACCCCCTGGTGCTAGGTCGCCTAACCCGCTGACCTACTCGCCTACACACACCCCCACACCCCTTGAAAAACCGCCTAAGCTAGCCAAATTGAACTCGCCCACCACAGGGTGCTAGGTCGCCTAACTCGCCAACCTACTCACCTACCCACCCACCCACAACCCTTGAGAAATTGCCTACGCTGGCAGAAACAAACTCGCCCATCACCCTGTGCTACGTCGCCTAACCCGCCGACCTACTCGCCTACACACCCCCACCCCCTTGGAAAACCGCCTAAGTCGGTCGAAACGAACTCGTCCACCCCCGGTGCTAGGTCGCCTAACCCGCCGACCTACTCGCCTACACACACCCCCACACCCCTTGAAAAATCGTCTAAGCTGGCCGACATGAACTCGCCCACCCCCCAGTGCTAGGTCGCCTAACTTGCCGACCTACTCGCCTACACACACCCCCACACCCCTTGAAAAATCGCCTAAGCTGGCCGAATAGAAGTCGCCCACCACCGGGTGCTCGGTCGCCTAACTCGCCAACCGACTCACCTACACACCCACTGAGGGAGTCCTGGATTAGGGGGTCTCCGGACAGCCAGACTATATCCTTTGGCCGGACTATTGGACTATGAAGATACAAGATTGAAGACTTCGTCCCGTGTCCGGATGGGACTCTACTTGGCGTGGAAGGCAAGCTAGGCAATACGGATATGTATATCTCCTCCTTTGTAACCGACCTTGTGTAACCCTAGCCCCCTCCGGTGTCTATATAAACCGGAGGTTTTTAGTCTATAGGACAACATACAATCATACCATAGGCTAGCCTTTAGGGTTTAGCCTCTCTGATCTCGTGGTAGATCAACTCTTGTACTACTCATATTATCAAGAATAATCAAGAAGGACGTAGGGTTTTACCTCCATCAAGAGGGCCCGAACCTGGGTAAAACATCGTGTCCCCTGCCTCCTGTTACCATCCGCCTTAGACGCACAGTTCGGGACCCCCTACCCGAGATCCGCCGGTTTTGACACCGACATTGGTGCTTTCATTGAGAGTTCCTCTGTGCCGTCACCATAAGGAAGGATGCCTCATCTCGTTGTTAATAACAACATCACCGCTGGGGAGCCCTGGCTGTCGGCCAAACTCTCCGGCTAGGCAGTTTCATCATGAACGCCTGTTCGGCTGCTGCCCCGATGATGACTTCTTGGGTCATCGAAAACAACCTCCACGTCAGCTTGGAATTCGCCGAGCAGATGGATCCAATGGAGCTCTCTCCCCTAAACGAGCCCTTGGATCGCATCGCCGCCTTGGGAGTTGCTACGGACTATGATCGGATTGGGCTTAAACCCTATCAAAGGAAGATTAACTCTCCACCGGTCACCCACCATGTTGCGGTGGTGGAGGAACAATACGGCAATTCCTCTTCTATCTTGAGGACTAACTATGTCCGGATTCCTGAGCTCTCCGAGCCAGATACCCATTTACGGGAGGACATTACCCAAGCCCTGAATCTAGAGTCAGTCAGCGGGCCAGACTTATCGGGCAACATACCGGAACCCGAAATTCCAATATTTTAAACACCTCGGCCCCTAGGTCTCAGATTGGGTATGGGTTCGGACTATATTCCACCCACCCGCCCAGACATAAACGATCTTTCCCACATCAGGCAAGAGCCCCATGAAACAGTACATCATTATTGGGCCAGATTCCTCCTTGTAATGGACAAGGTTAAGGACTGTCACGAGGAAGACACAGTCTCATTTTTCTGCAATAATTGCACGGACAAGGGAATCCTTAATGCCTTAAGTCGCCGTGACATATCAGGCTTCGTTGACTTGGCATCCATAGTACGAAAGTACTGTGCGATGGAAAGCGCTTGGAAAACCGAAACGAAATTTTGGGATAATCCGGCTAACAATATACACCCAGTCTGAAGTAAAAGGGTGCACTATCATAAGACACCCGAGTTAGTTACAAAGAAACAAAAACCCTCTACAAGGCATGGAACCATGTTGGAGGGATGGCTTAACGGACCCTGCAAAATTCATAGCACAACAGATACCATACCAACGCACAGCCTTAGTGCATGTTGGATACTCCGGCAGGTGGCCAAAAGTGGCGAGGATCTTCTTATCCCAAATACCACAGAGCACCATCTCGTGGATAACAATACGGTATTAACAGTTTTTGAAACCTTCGCATCAAATAATAGGCGCAAGCGAATCACTCCGCAACCTCGCCGAAATCTGCCACGTAGCAGCAATGAATCCATGGAGTGACACAGCTATTACCTTCAATGCCAGTGACGAACCTAAATTCCGAACTGCCCGAGCACCAGCTGCACTAGTCCTCAGTCCAATTTTGGACGGCTTTCTTCTCACCAATGTACTCATGGACGGCGGTAGTAGATTAAACCTCATCTATGAGGAAACTCTTCAGAAAATGGAAATAGACTGGAACCGCATTGAGCAAAGCAGCACAACCTTCAGAGGAATCATCCCCAGTCAGGAAGCACGCTGTGCTGGGAAAATCACACCAGATGTGGTATTCGGCATGCCAGAGAACTATAGGTCTGAAGAAATTACATTCCAAGTGGCCCCGTTCAGTAGTGGATACCACGCCCTTTTAGGATGGGAGGCGTTCACGATCTTCCAAGCCATACCCCATTATGGGTACATGAAGCTCAAAATGCCCGGGCCCAGCGGAATCTTCACTCTCTCTAGTGATCCGGACACAGCACTCCGCGCCGAAAACAAAACAGCCGCATTGGCCCTCGAGGCATTATCTGAAGCCCTTTCGGCCAAGGAATTAACTGCGCTACGCTCCACGGTGGACAGGGACGACGTAATACTTGATAAGAGATCCAAGTCCACCTCTTTTAAACCAGCGGATGAAATAGTCAAATTCCAAGTCCACCCGACGGACCCTACAAAAACAGCCTCCATCGGGGCACAGTTAAACCCAGCCGTGGACGCCGCACTACGAGAGTTCCTGCGCGAGAATTGGTACATATTCGCCTGGCACCCCTCAGACATGCTAGGAATCCCACGCAGGCTGGCCGAGCACAGCCTCAATATCCTAAAGGGATTCAATCCGGTCAAGCAGGCTCTTCGGCGTTTCTCTGAACCTAAGAGACAGGCAATGGGAGAGGAACTAGCCAAGTTATTGGAGGCTGGATTCATTAGAGAAATAAAACACCCAGACTGGCTAGCAAACCTGGTGATGGTACCAAAGAAGGACAAATCCTGGCGCCTATGTGTCGATTTCAAGGACCTCAACAAGGCTTGCCCAAAGTATCCCTTCCCCCTCCCCCGCATTGATCAAATTATCGATGCTACCGCAGGACACGAGTCATTGTGTTTCCTCGACGCATACTTTGGCTACCACCAAATCAAGATGGCGGAGTCCGACCCAGCCGCAATGGCATTTATCACACCATACGGCCCATTCTGTTTCAACACAATGCCTTTTGGGCTCAAAAACGCCGACGCAACGTATCAGCGCATGATTCAGACATGTCTGGAGAAACATATCGGCAAAACAGTAGAAGCATATGTAGATGATGTGGTCGTCAAAACCAAACACATCGACTCTCTAATAGACGACTTGAGGCTCACATTCGACAGCCTCCGAACATACGACATCAAGCTCAATCCGGAAAAATGCGTTTTCGGCGTGCCAGCCGGAAAGCTCCTGGGTTTCATTGTCTCCAGTAGAGGAATTGAAGCTAATCTGGCCAAAATTCGAGCTTTTTCACAGTTGGCTACCCCAACAGACCTCAAGAAAATCCAGAAATTAACTGGATGTGTGGCGGCTCTAAGCCGCTTTATCTCCCGCTTAGGAGAAAAGGCATTACCCCTTTATCGCCTCCTTCGGCGCACCGAACACTTTGAGTGGACGGACGGCACCACAGCCGGATTGGAAGAAATAAAAGCCATACTGGCAACCAACCCAATCATGGCTGCGCCAAACATCGGCGAACCAATGCTGTTGTACATTGCGGAAACTCATCAAGTTGTAAGCGCAGTACTCGTCGTCGAACGTGAAGCTGGCGGACATAAATCCCCTCTTTAGAAGCCGGTATACTATGTATCCACTGTCCTCACTCCATGCAAATAACGGTACCCACATTACCAAAAGATAGCCTATGAGGTATTCATGGCATCCCGGAAGCTGCGACACTACTTTCAGGAGTGTTCGATTACAGTAGCCTCAGAAGTGCCACTTAATGATATTATAAGCAACCGCGACGCTACGGGCCGGATTACCAAGTGGGCCATTGAGCTTCTCTCGTTCGACATAACATACAAACCTCGGCGAACCATTAAATCGCAATTATTGGCCGACTTTGTCGCCGAATGGATGGAAGCCGAACTCCCTAAAGAGTACATCGCATACTCCAATTGGATCATGCACTTCGACGGCTCTAAAATGCTGGCTGGTCTAGGGGCTGGCGTCGTCCTGACGTCCCCAACCGGAGATACCGTTCAGTACGTACTGCAGATACTGTATACAGACTCCAACAACACAGCCGAATACGAAGCTCTATTGCATGGTCTTCGGATGGCAGTCTCCATGGGCATTCAACGCCTGGAGGTGCATGGGGATTCAAACCTCGCAATATCCCAAATAAATGGAGATCTCGATGCCAAGGATCCGAAGATGGCGGCCTATCGAAACGCCGTCCTAAAGATGTCAGCTCGGTTTGAGCGGATCGAATTTCACCATGTGGCTCGGGAAAACAATCAGGCGGCGGATATCCTCGCCTACATTGGCGCAAAACGCGACGCGGTCCCCTCAACATCTTTTTGGAGAGGTTGTTTAAGCCATCGGTGGTATGGGAAGGGGACACCGGTAACAATAGTCCGGACCCGGCCAAAACGCCCGATACCGAACACTCTGACATAATCGAAGGCTCTGCCACCGAAATAACACCTTCAGCCCACGTAATAATGGCCGTCATTGCCCCGTGGACAGAACCATTCCTGGCCTACCTAACTAGGCAGGAACTTCCCGAGGACCAAAATGAGGCATGCTGCATAGTGCGGTGATCTAAAGCCTACAGGGTTCACGAGGGAGAGCTATATAAGAAAAGCACTACCGGAGTCCTTCAAAGGCGCATCTCTGAAGAGGAAGGGCAAAAGATTTTGGCAGAAATTCACGCCAGACTCGGCGGCCACCACGCCGCAGCCTGGGCCCTTGTAAGCAAGGCCTTCCGTACCGGTTTTTATTGGCCGACGGCCCGGGTAGACGCACATGACTTGGTCCAACGCTGCGCTGGTTGCCAGCTTTTTGCAAACCAAAGCCATATGCCACCCACCGCCCTCCAAACAATCCCCATTACGTGGCCCTTCGCGGTTTGGGGGCTTGACATGGTCGGACCCCTTAAGGGGGGAACCCACAAGAAAAAATACTTACTGGTCATGGTGGATAAATTCACCAAATGGATAGAAGCCAAACCTGTTAAAACAGCCGAATCTGGACCGGTGATAGACTTCATATCCGGGGTTGTACACCGTTATGGCATTCCCCACAACATCATCACTGACAACGACACGAACTTCACGGTCGATGAGGTAAAACTCTGGTGCAGCAACATGGGCATCAAGCTCGATTATGCTTCCGTCTATCACCCACAAACCAACGGCCAAGTTGAGCGAGAAAATGGTCTTATCATGAGCGGCATTAAACCCAGATTAGTGCGGTCCTTAACAGAGTCTAATATGCACTGGGTAGAGGAGCTCGACTCCGTACTCTGGGGGCTGTGGACCACGCCGAATCGTAGTACCGGATATACACCCTTCTTTATGGTGTACGGCGCAGAGGCAGTCCTGCCCTGCGACATAATTCATGACTCACCTCGAGTGCGCATGTACGAAGAAAGAGAAGCCGAGCTCGATCGGCAGGACAGTCTGGACACCATGGAGGAGCGCGACGTGGAAAAAGCCCGTTCTGCATTTTATCAGCAACAGGCTCGCAGATACCAAAGCAGAGAAGTACGGGCCAAAACTTATAACATTGGCGAGTTAGTTCTACGCCTGCCGGAGAAGAAAAAGTCCAAGCTCGAGCCCAAATGGGAAGGTCCCTTCATTATTGACCAAGTTCTGACCGGTGTAGCGTACCGTCTGCGGGGTGGATCGAATAATCGACTTGAGCCAAACCCATGGAACGCAGCCACGCTCCGAAGATTCTACGCCAAGCGCCGGACTCTATGTTTGTCTCCTTCCTCTGTCCATTTTTTGAATATATATTATCTGTCTTTTTTCTCTTTCTTTCTTTTATTCTTTCTCATGACCTTCAAGGGCCAGCTTGTGCCTTGCTTGCACATTATAGATGCACTAACCGCGCTCATTATACCTGGGGGCTTCTTACACAGAAGCTTGATTATCCATCTGGGCTTCATGCCCAGCACATGTGTTATTCTTCCACATCTACCTTTTCTTCGCCATTATATGCATCGATATGACTTAAGTTTTGGCCAAGCTGGGTTGCCTAGCTCTTGTATTTATGCCCTACGTTCCCGTTAATTCGGCTAGGGCATAAGGGGAGCACCTCTGCAATTGTTACTGCCGGGTCAGCCGGATGTGTACCTCAGACTGGGTGAAGCCGAAAGATAGCGTTCTTAAGGGAATATTCGGTCGGTGAACAAAAGATGATTTTTATTTATTTATTTTCCATATGTGCCCCCAGATGTTTTTTCCTGCGTTTCCTCTCGCAGTCCGGACATGCACTTTAGGGCATGCGTACCCAGGGAACGGAACCCTTAACGGAACTATTCTCCCTGGAAGATGTTTCTTACTACCCATGTAATATAACATAACTAGTTGGGCACTTGTCTGTTCAAGCACTAATGACCCCTACGCCTGGTCTCCATGCATACCCCGGTTCTTATGTAACTGAGCGGGTATTCGGATACACTCCGGACTATCGGGTCCCGAGGTTGAAGCGAAAAGGTCCGCCATGACAAATGATCTACAATCCGGCTAGAAGGCATTATACATGTCACTTTAATTACATAGTCATGTAGACTGACTAAATTCCTCTTCTATACCATCCAACAGGCGGTCTAGCCTACAATCCTGTTGGGAATACTTTGCGGCTAATTCTACTTGCCCATAGACTAAGCTAACGGGGATCTCTTTCCCGTCGGGCCCCACAGGTCTGACCTCGGCCATGTGATTTGGGTTAGCCTTGGTATACCGTGTCTTCACCATGGCCCAAGCTTCCCTGGCATCTTGATGGCAGGCAGATATCTTCCATAACCGGAAGCGCCGTCATGCTCCCTTGAGCTTCTCCACAAGCTCTCCAACGCCTTCTGGCAGGGAGATGGATGGCCACAAGGCTTGGGCAATACCTTGCATCACCTGCCGAACTTGTTCGTGCAGTTGTGAGAGCTCGGATAGAAGATCACCCGCAGACACGGGCATCTCCTCCGCGGGACGACCCGTCAGCATACCTGCAGACATAACTCTGTTAGCCGGCTTCTTCGCCGTCCCCTTTATTAAGGGTTCGTTCAAGCACTTACTAAATATGCCGCGTCAAAGCCGCTTATTCTCCTTCTCGGAGTCCGCAAGCTGGGCTCGAACATCTTTCAGTTCCACGCTCAGCTTGGTATTGGTGTCTTGGAGATTATTTTTCTCCCGCCTGACCTCAGTCAGCATGCGTTCGCAGCCTTTAGCTGTCGTACGGCGTGCTGCTCCTCCGGATTCTCTCCGGATTCATCTGCAACATCTATTATTAGATCTGCAGTCATGCCGCACGCTATATGGTACCTTTTATTCTTTGAAAGAAATGTTACCAGCTGGGGACTTTTTAGGTTCCTTCAATGCGGCAACAGCGGCCCAAAGTTGGGTCTTGCATTCCTCCAGCTCCTGTGATAGTCGACTATTCTTCTCTGTAAGAGCCTGCACAATATGATGATCCTTAAATCAGTTCTGCTAACTATTTCAAGTCTTAGGGGCTACTGATACATATAATCGTCAGATTTTCTTACCCGTACATCCTTTATATAATGGTTCGTGGCTCTGGCTAGACCATTTTGAGCAGCACGGAGGTACGCCTCTCTAGAATTGAAGGCATCAAATGCCTCTGGTGAGAAGCAAGCATCGCGGAGTATGGCCCGGCGACACCTATGATTCATGGCGCTCTCCAGTTCTGAATGTGTAGCGGATAGCCTATCCGCATCCTCTGTAGGGAGACTATCCGGCGTCCGCCCCATGTCGGCTTCCGCCTCTATGTCCGGTCCTGGAGCCCGACTGGTGGAAGCATGATCGGTATCCTCACCGGACATATTCCTGCGAGCGTTTTTTCTGTTAAAGAAACATGGACGTCATTACATTTCAAGAAAGACGACAACCACGGAGCGAGGTTTCTGTCATACCTCTGCGCCGGCGTCTCCGTCTTGACCGCCTTCCTTTTTGGCCTGCCCGGCCTCGGTGCCTCTTGTTGGCGACTTGCTGCGGGTTCGGCCTGGCGTCCCGAATGCCTTCCCTATAAAAACACCATATGTATATGGTAGGTGAAGTTTCTAAAAGGGGATCCTAGTTTTTGGAGTTGGGATTTTTGGTTTTTCTTACGTGCGACGCAGGAAGCAGTCCGGGATAGTCACCCGTAATGGCCACCATGACATCATCACAACTTAATTGATAGAACTGCCTGTCTATCAGTTCCACGAATATGACCGGATCTTCTTCAAGTCCGGCACCAAGGGCCCGATCAGGGTCCTCTGGTTGTGGAGATGGGCTGCTGACCTCCCTTATGGCTTTCCGCAGTTCCTGCCGCAAAATGGCAAGGTGAGTACCTACGACAAAGAATGCGGGAAGAACGGGAGTAAGGAGATGTAACTCACCCAGCTTGGAGGGTTGTACATGGAGAATCCATCCCGTGGCTTGATGCGAATGAACTCCTCTTCCTCTCCCTTGAACAATTCAGACAGAATTTTTGCTAAAGCGGCAGCGTTGTCCGGACCCTTACGCCCGCAACGGGTGGCGTCATCTTCCCCGTTAAAACACCACAAGGGGTGCCCTCGATATTGAAGTGGTTGCACTCCCCGCATTATGCATATTGACATAACCTCGATTACTGTCAATCCTGATTGAGCCAGCGCTTTAATCCGGTTCATCAGGTAAAGGACTTCTCCGTTGTCTTCCTCCTGGGGGCTCCGTGGGCGCCAAGTTCGGCGTTTCTTCAGAGGAGCATTGCTGAACTCAGGAAGACCCCGCCGAACAGGGTCCGGAAGGGGGACGTCCTCTATATAAAACCATTCCGAAGGCCAGTCTTCAGATGTTTTCTTCGGAGTACTGGACATGTATCTGGTTTCGGCGATGCGCCATATTTTGGCTCTGCCCACTTGATAAAGTGACCCCTTCTATGTGCGAGGGACGAGGCAAAATAACCTTTTCCACAGCTCAAAATGAGCCTCGCAACCCAGGAATTACTCGCAAAGGGCAACATAGCCGGCGATATGTAAAATGGAAGCAGGGGTGAAATTATGCAATTGGAGGCCGTAAAACTCCAGGAGCCCGCGGAGGAACGGATGAATTGGAAAGCCGAGTCCCCTCAATAAATAAGGGACAAGGCATAGCCGCTCCCCCGTAGAGGGGCTGGGGAAGCTCTCCGCTTGCTCCCCGCCATTGTAGGTGGTGAGCCCGGCTCGGACGGGCACCATATACGCCGGAGGGAGAAATCCCTTAGTCTGCAGTTCGACTAATCGACTGTGTGGGACTGAACACCTCTCCCAATCACCGGGCTTAGGACTACGGGGGCGGGAGGAGGAGCTGCGGAGGTCGGCCATGCTGGAGTGGATCTTTCTGAAGCACGCTCTGATGGATTCTCGCTGGGGGAGGATGGTATGGATTGGATCTAAGAATCTCCATCCCTTTAATAGACAATTTATTTATCTGGCTAGGGGGGGTGAGGGAGTCCTAGACTATCTTAGCCGCATCAGAGATCCAATGGTTTGAATAATCACCTTGGAGTCACGGGCCGTGCGGAGGATTATGCTGGTATTTGGCTCGATCGCCGTCGAGACTGCAGCCCTTGAGGCGGTGTCTAGCCATCTGTCCTCGATTGCCGCAGTTTGCTCCGAGCTAAGGGTCGGAGCTGATGCGGGCGCGGCTTCTGGGGTACCGTCCGGTGGCAGAGCTAGGTCATACCCATTGCGACAGTACGGCGCACCCGGCTGTGGCTCGAATCCGTCGAAGATCAAGTCCCCATGGATGTTGGCCGTCTAATTCAAACTTCCAAATCTGACCTGATGGCCAGGGGCGTAGCTTTCAATCTGCTCCAGATGGCCAAGCGAATTAGCCCGTAGTGCAAAGCCGCCGAATACGAAGATCTGTCCGGGAGAAAAGTCTCACCCTGGACCGCATCGCTACCGATGATAGTAGGAGCCATCAAGCCTAACGGCGACGACACAGAGGAACTCTCAATGAAAGCACCAATGTCGGTGTCAAAACCAGCGGATCTCGGGTAGGGGGTCCCGAACTGTGCGTCTAGGCCGGATGGTAACAGGAGGCAAGGGACACGAAGTTTTACCCAGGTTCGGGCCCTCTTGATGGAGGTAAAACCCTACGTCCTGCTTGATTAATATTGAAGATATGGGTGTTACAAGAGTAGATCTACCACGAGATCAGAGAGGCTAAACCCTAGAAGCTAGCCTACGGTATGATTGTATGTTGTGATTGTTGTCCTACGGACTAAAATCCTTCGGTTTATATAGACACCGGAGAGGGTTAGGGTTACACAAGGTCGGTTACAAAGGAGGAGGTATCCATATACATATTGCCTAGCTTGCCTTCCACGCCAAGTAGAGTCCCACTCGGACACGAGACGAAGTCTTCAATCTTGTATCTTCATAGTCTAACAGTCCGGCCAATGGAGATAGTCCGGCTGTCCGGAGACCCCCTAATCCAGGACTCCCTCAGTAGCCCCTAAACCAGGCTTCAATGACGATGAGTCCGGCGCGCAATTGTCTTCGGCATTGCAAGGCGGGTTCCTTCTCCGAATACATCACAGAGGAATTTGAATACGAGGATAGTGTCCGATCCTGCAAAGTAAGTTCCACATTTCACCATAGAGAATAATTCTTTTGCAGATCTAATCCGCTAGCTTGTTTTGGCAACATGACGTTACGTCATGGCCCAGTGATTATTCGAACCGTTTCTTTTAACCAGCCCCGCACATAACGCGAGGCAGTTTTTCGACACGTCTTGTCAAATCAGAGATCGTGTCCCCTTATTACGGGATTCTCATCAATACGGGTGTGGGTAACCCAACCGCGCCATCAATTGCGGTGCTTGGGGGATAAGCGAGTTTTACTAGGCAAGTGGGGACATTTAATTTTGTCCGCCCATATAAAGGGATAAGGATTCACCTTTCTATCCACGCCTTATTCCTCCTCTGCTCATCCGCTCCCGCATACTCGAGCTCTAGCGACCAAGTCCTCACTTCCATCTCAAGCTTCTCCAACCATGTACGGAGTGGGAGGCAAGTGGATGCTCTCCTCCGTCACGGAGGGAGACATCAAGAAACTGAGGACAGCCGGATACCTGCCCGACGACATCGTGCACCGGCTCCCAGATGAGGGACAGCTCATCCCCACCCCCGAGCCCCATGAGAGGGTGGTATTCCTCACCCATTTCCTCTGCGGACTGGGATTCCCTCTCCATCCCTTCGTCCGGGGGCTCATGTTTTATTACGACCTGGATTTCCACGATCTGACCCCGAACTTCATCCTCAACATCTTGGCGTTTATCGTCGTGTGCGAGGCCTTTCTCCGCGTCAAGCCCCACTTCGGCCTATGGCTGAAGACCTTCAACATCAAGCCGAAGGTAGTGAGCGGCCGCCAGGCGGAGTGCGGAGGAGCCATGGTGGGCAAGATGCCCAACATCACATGGCTCGAGGGCACCTTCATGGACACCATAAAGGGGTGGCAATCGGGGTGGTTCTATATCACCGAGCCGCGCGACCCCACATGGGTAGCGGCCCCCGAGTTCCGATCTGGCATCCCCATGCGGCTCACCTCCTGGAAAGAGAAGGGCCTGTCCTGGGGTAATTCAAAAGAGCTGACCGGACTCCAGTCATGTATTCATAACGTGGTGGACAAGAAGATCAAGCTTGCCAACATAGTCCAGGTTATGCTCGTCCGCCAGATACTCCCGTTGTTGGCTTCTTGTCGACCATGTTCTGAATACATGACTGGAGTCCGGTCAGCTCTTTTGAATTACCCCAGGACAGGCCCTTCTCTTTCCAGGAGGTGAGCCGCATGGGGATGCCAGATCGGAACTCGGGAGTCGCTACCCATGCGGGGTCGCGCGGCTCGGTGATATAGAACCACCCCGATTGCCACCCCTTTATGGTGTCCACGAAGGTGCCCTCGAGCCATGTGATGTTGGGCATCTTGCCCACCATGGAGCCTCCGCACTCCGCCTGGCGGCCGCTCACTACCTTCGGCTTGACGTTGAAGGTCTTCAGCCATAGGCCGAAGTGGGGCTTGACGCGGAGAAAGGCCTTGCACACAATGATAAACGCCGAGATGTTGAGGATGAAGTTCGGGGCCAGATCATGGAAATCCAGGCCGTAATAAAACATGAGCCCCCGGACGAAGGGATGGAGAGGGAATCCCAGTCCGCGGAGGAAATGGGTGAGGAATACCACCCTCTCATGGGGCTCGGCGGTGGGGATGAGCTGTCCCTCATCTGGGAGCCGGTGCGCGATGTCGTCGGGCAGGTATTCGGCTCTCCTTAGTTTCTTGATGTCTTCCTCCGTGACGGAGGAAACCATCCACTTGCCTCCCGCTCCGGACATGGTTGGAGAAGGTTGAGATGGAAGTGAGGGCTTGGGCGCTAGAGCTCGAGTATGCGGGAGCGGATGAGCAGAGGAGGAAGAAGGCGTGGATAGAAAGGTGAATCCTTATCCCTTTATATGGGCGGACAAAATTAAACGTCCCCACTCGCCTAGTAAAACTCGCTTATCCCCCAAGCGCCGCAATTGATGGCGCGGTTGGGTTACCCACGCCCATATTGATGAGAATCCCGTAATAAGGGGAGACGATCTCTGCTTTGACAAGACGTGTCGAAAAACTGCCTCGTGTTATGTGCGGGGCTGGTTAAAAGAAACGGTTCGAATAATCACCGGGCCATGACGTAACATCATGTTGCCAAGACAAGCTAGCGGATTAGATCTGCAAAAGCATTATTCTCTACGGTGAAATGTGGAACTTATTTTGCAGGGTCGGACACTATCCTCGTATTCAAATTCTTCTGTGATGTATTCGGAGAAGGAACCCGCCTTGCAATGCCGAAGACAACTGCGCGCCGGACTCATCGTCATTGAAGCCTGGTTCAGGGGCTACTGAGGGAGTCCTGGATTAGGGGGTCTCCGGACAGCCGGACTATCTCCATTGGCCGGACTGTTAGACTATGAAGATACAAGATTGAAGACTTCGTCTCGTGTCCGGGTGGGACTCTACTTGGCGTGGAAGGCAAGCTAGGCAATATGTATATGGATACCTCCTCCTTTGTAACCGACCTTGTGTAACCCTAACCCTCTCCGGTGTCTATATAAACCGAAGGGTTTTAGTCCGTAGGACAACAATCACAACATACAATCATACCGTAGGCTAGCTTCTAGGGCTTAGCCTCTCTGATCTCGTGGTAGATCTACTCTTGTAACACCCATATCTTCAATATTAATCAAGCAGGACGTAGGGTTTAACCTCCATCAAGAGGGCCCGAACCTGGGTAAAACTTTGTGTCCCTTGCCTCCTGTTACCATCCGGCCTAGACGCACAGTTCGGGACCCCCTACCCGAGATCCGCCGGTTTTGACACCGACAGGGGGTGAATGTAAAAACGCCCTGGCGCCTCGCATTCATTCGACGTATGGAAGATAGCCCTTATTGGGCGCAGAAGCCAAGAGGTTCAACATTTATGGGACCGGACACTGCTTAACAAACGTTCGAAATTTGGAGAAGAACCCTCCTTGCAATGTTGAAGACAACACTGCGCGCTGGACTCATCGTCATTGAAGCCTGGTTCGGGGGCTACTGAGGGAGTCTTGGATTAGGGGGTCTCCGGACAGCTGGACTGTTGGGTTTCGTAGTAATTTCAAAAAAATTCCTACGCACACGCAAGATCATGGTGATGCATAGCAGCGAGAGGGGGAGAGTGTGATCTACGTACCCTTGTAGATCGACAACGGAAGCGTTAACTTGGTTGATGTAGTCGTACGTCTTCACGGCCCGACCGATCAAGCACCGAAACTATGGCACCTCCGAGTTCTAGCACACGTTCAGCTCGATGACGATCCCCGGACTCCGATCCAGCAAAGTGTCGGGGAAGAGTTCCGTCAGCACGACGGCGTGGTGACGATCTTGATGTACTACTGTCGCAGGGCTTCGCCTAAGCACTGCTACAATATTATCGAGGACTATGGTGGAAGGGGGCACCGCACACGGCTAAGAATATGATCACGTGGATCAACTTGTGTGTCTAGGGGTGCCCCTTGCCTCCGTATATAAAGGATCCAATGGGGGGGGGGTACGGCCGGCCCTAGTAGGAGGCGCGCAGGAGGAGTCCTACTCCTACCGGGAGTAGGACTCCCGTCCCTTTCCTTGTCCAAGTAGGAGAGGGGGGAGGAGAGAAGGAAAAGGGGGGGCGCCGCCCCTCCCTCCTTGTCCAATTCGGACTAGGGGGAGAGGGGGCGCGCGGCCTGCCCTGGCAGCCCCTCCTCTTCTCCACTTTAGGCCCATGAGGCCCATTAACCCCCCCGGGGGGTTCCGGTAACCCCCCGGTGCTCCGGTTTTATCCGAAACTTCCCCGGAACACTTCCGGTGTCCGAATATAGCCGTCCAATATATCAATCTTTATGTCTCGACCATTTCGAGATTCCTCGTCATGTCCGTGATCACATCTGGGACTCCGAACTAACTTCGGTACATCAAAACTCATAAACTCATAAAATAACTGTCATCGAAACCTTAAGCGTGCAGACCCTATGGGTTTGAGAACAATGTAGACATGACCGAGACACGTCTCCGGTCAATAACCAATAGCGGAACCTGGATGCTCATATTGGCTCCTACATATTCTACGAAGATCTTTTATCGGTCAGACCGCATAACAACATACATTGTTCCCTTTGTCATCGGTATGTTACTTGCCCGAGATTCGATCGTCGGTATCCCATACCTAGTTCAATCTCGTTACCGGCAAGTCTCTTTACTCGTTCCGTAATACATCATCTCACAACTAACTCATTAGTTGCAATGCTTGCAAGGCTTATGTGATGTGTATTACCGAGAGGGCCCAGAGATACCTCTCCAACAATCGGAGTGACAAATCCTAATCTCGAAATACGCCAACCCAACATGTACCGTTGGAGACACCTGTAGAGCACCTTTATAATCACCCATTTACGTTGTGACGTTTGGTAGCACACAAAGTGTTCCTCCGGCAAACGGGAGTTGCATAATCTCAGTCATAGGAACATGTATAAGTCATGAAGAAAGCAATAGCAACATACTAAACGATCGGGTGCTAAGCTAATGGAATGGGTCATGTCAATCAGATCATTCACCTAATGATGTGATCCCATTAATCAAATAACAACTCTTTGTTTATGGTTAGGAAACATAACCATCTTTGATTAACGAGCTAGTCAAGTAGAGGCATACTAGTGACACTCTATTTGTCTATGTATTCACACATGTATTATGTTTCCGGTTAATACAATTCTAGCATGAATAATAAACATTTATCATGATATAAGGAAATAAATAATAACTTTATTATTGCCTCTAGGGCATATTTCCTTCACGGACTATATCCTTTGGCTGGACTGTTGGACTATGAAGATACAAGATTGAAGACTTCATCCCGTGTCTGGATGGGACTCTACTTGGCGTGGAAGGCAAGCTAGGCAATACGGATATGTATGTCTCCTCCTTTGTAACCAACCTTGTGTAACCCTAGCCCCCTCCGGTATCTATATAAACCGGAGGGTTTTAGTCCGTAGGACAACATACAATCATACCATAGGCTAGCTTTTAGGGTTTAGCCTCTCCGATCTCGTGGTAGATCAACTCTTGCACTACTCATATTATCAAGAATAATCAAGCAGGACGTAGGGTTTTACCTCCATCAAGAGGGCCCGAACCTGGGTAAAACATCGTGTCCGCTGCCTCCTATTACCATCCGCCTTAGACGCACAGTTCGGGACCCCCTACCCGAGATCCGCCGGTTTTGACACCGACACTCACCCACACCCCTTAAGAAATCGTCTAAGCCGACCGAAACAAACTCGCCCATCACCCGGTGCTATGTCGCCTAACCCGCCGACCTACTAGCCTACACACCTCCCACCCCTTGAAAAATCGCCAAAGTCAGTCAAAACGAACTCGCCCACCGCCGGATGCTAGGTCGCCTAACCCGCCGACCTACTCGCCTACACACATACCCACATCCCTTGAGAAATCGCCTAAGCCGGCTGAAACAAACTTGCCCATCACCCGGTGCTACGTCGCCTAACCCGCCGACCTACTCACCTACACACCGCCACCCCCTTGAAACATTGTCTAAGTCGATCGTAACAAACTCGCCCACCCCCGGTGCTAGGTGGCCTAACCTGCCGACCTACTCGCCTACACACACCCCCACACCCCTTGAAAAATCACCTAAGCCGACCGACATGAACTCGCCCACCACCAGTTGCTCGGTCGCCTAACTCGCCAACCTACTCACCTACACACCCACGCACACCCCTTGAGAAATTGTCTAAGCCGGCCAAAACAAACTCGCCCATCACCTGGTGCTACGTCACCTAACCCGCCGACCTACTAGCCTACACACCTCCCACCCCCTTGAAAAATCTCCTAAGTCAGTCGAAAGGAACTCGCCGACCGCCGAATGCTAGGTCGCCTAACCCGCCGACCTACTCGCCTACACACATACCCACATCCCTTGAGAAATCGCCTAAGCCGGCCGAAATAACCTGGCCCATCTCCCGGTGCTACGTCGCCTAACCTGCCGACCTACTCGCCTACACCCCCTTGAAAAATCGCCTAAGTCGGTCGTAATGAACTCGCCCACCCCCGGTGCTAGGTCGCCTAACCTGCCGACCTACTCGCCTACACACATCGCCACACCCCTTGAAAAATTTCCTAAGCCGGCCGACATGAACTCGCCCACAACCCGATGCTAGGTCGCCTAACCCGCCGACCTACTCGCCTACACGCAGACCCCAAAACAAACTCGCACACCCCCCGATGCTAGGTCGCCGAACCTGCTGACCTACTCGCCTACACACACACACCCCCACACCCCTTGAAAAATCGCCTAAGCCGACCGAATTGAACTCGCCCACCACCTGTTGCTCGGTCGCCTAACTCGCCAACCTACTCACCTACACACCCAGCCACACCCCTTGAGAAATCGTCTAAGCCATCTGAAACAAACTCGCCCATCACCCGGTGCTATGTCGCCTAACCCGCTGACCTACTGGCCTACACACCTCCCACCCCCTTGAAAAATCGCCGAAGTCGGTCGAAACAAACTCGCCCACCACCGGATGCTAGGTCGCCTTACTCACCGACCTACTTGCCTACACACATACCCACATCCCTTGAGAAATCGCCTAAGTCGGCCGAAACAAACTCGCCCATCACCCGGTGCTACGTCGCCTAACCTGCCGACCTACTCGCCTACACAACCCCCACCCGCCTTGAAAAATCGCCTAAGTCCGTCGAAATGAACTCGCCCTCACCCAGTGCTAGGTCGCCTAACCCGCCGACCTACTCGCCTACACACACCCCCACACCCCTTGAAAAATCGCCTAAGCCGGCCAACATGAACTCGCCCACCCCCGGTGCTAGATCGCCTAACTGCCGACCTACTCGCGTACACACACCCCCACACCCCTTGAAAAATCGCCTAAGCCGGCCGAATTGAACTCGCCGATCACCGGCTGCTCGGTCGCCTAACTTGCCAACCTACTCACCTACACACCGACCCACACCCCTTGAGAAATCATCTAAGCCGGCCGAAACAAACTTGCCCATCACCTGATGCTACGTTGCCTAACCCGCCGACCTACTGGCCTACACACCTCCCACCCCCTTGAAAATGCCTAAGTCGGTCTTAACGAACTCGCCCACACCCGGTGCTAGGTCGCCTAACCCGCCATCCTACTCGTCTACACAAACCCCCACACCCGTTGAAAAATTGCCTAGGCCGGCTGACATGAACTCGCCCACCACCCGGTGCTAGGTCGCCTAACCCACCGACCTGCTCGCCTACACACACACACCCCTTGATAAATCACCTAACCCGGCCAAAACAAACTCGCCCACCCCCCAGTGCTAGGTCGACAAACCTGCCGACCTACTCGCCTACACACACCCTGACACCCCTTGAAAAATTGCCTAATCTAGGCGAATTGAACTCGCCCACCACCATTTGCTCGGTGGCCTAAATCGCCAACCTACTCACCTACACACCCACCCACACCCCTCAAGAAATCGTCTAAGCCGGCCGAAACAAACTTGCCCATCACCTGGTGCTATGTCGCCTAACCCACAGACCTACTGGCCCACACACCTCCCACCCCCTTGAGAAATCGCCTAAGTCGGTCGAAACAAACTCGCCCACCCCCGGTGCTAGGTCGCCTAACCCGCCGACCTACTCGCCTACACACACCCCCACACCCCTTGAAAAATCGCCTAAGCCGACCGACATGAACTCGCCCATCCCCTGGTACTAGGTTGCCTAACCTGTCGACCTACTGGCCTGCACACCTCCCACCCCTTGAAGAATCGCCAAAGTCAGTCGAAACGAACTCGCCCACCGCCGGATGCTAGGTCGCCTAACCCGCTGACCTACTCGCCTACACACATACCCACATCCCTTGAGAAATCGCCTAAGCCGGCCGAAACAAACTCGCCCATCACCCGGTGCTACGCCGCCTAACCCACCGACCTACTCGCCTACACACCGCCACCCCCTTGAAACATTGTCTAAGTCAGTCGTAACAAACTCACCCACCCCCGGTGCTAGGTCGCCTAACCATCCGACCTACTCGCCTACACACACCCCCACACCCCTTGAAAAATCGCCTAAGCCGATCGACATGAACTCGCCCATCCCCTGTTGCTAGGTTGCCTAACCTGCTGACCTACTCGCCTACATACAACCCCACTCCCCTTGAAAAATCACCTAAGCCGGCCGAATTGGACTCGCCCACCACCGGCTGCTTAGTCGCCTAACTCGCCAACCTATTCACCTACACACCCAACCACACCCCTTGACAAATCTTCTATGCCGGCCGAAACAAACTCGCCCATCACCCAGTGCTACGTCGCCTAACCCGCCGACCTACTCGCCTACACACGCCCACCCCCTTGACCCCCACACCCCTTGAAAAATTGACTAAGCCGGCCGACATGAACTCGCCCACCACCCGATGCTAGGTCGCCTAACCCGCCGACCTACTCGCCTACTGATGTCTACTACACAACCTTCTTCTAGTAGACGTTGTTGGGCCTCCAAGTGCAGATGTTAGTAGGACAGTACCAAATTTCCCTCAAGTGGATGACCTAAGGTTTATCAATCCGTGGGAGGCGTAGGATGAAGATGGTTTCTCTCAAGCAACCCTGATATCAAATAACAAAGAGTCTCTTGTGTCCCCGACACACCCAATACAATGGTAAATTGCATAGGTGCACTAGTTCGGCGAAGCGATGGTGATAAAAGTGGTATATGGATGGTAGATAAAGGTTTTTGTAATCCGAAAATATAAAAACAGCAAGGTAACTAATGATAAAAGTGAGCGTAAACGGTATTGCAATGCATTGAAACATGGCCTAGGGTTCATACTTTCACTAGTGCAAGTTCTCTCAACAATAATAACATAATTGGATCACATAACTACCCCTCAACATGCAACAAACAGTCACTCCAAACTCACTAATAGCGGAGAACAAACGAAGAGATTATGGTAGGGTACGAAACCACCTCAAAGTTATTCTTTCCAATCAATCCGTTGGGCTATTCCTATAAGTGTCACAAACAGCCCTAGAGTTCGTATTAGAATAACACCTTAGGACACACAACAACCAAAACCCTAATGCCACCTAGATACTCCAATGTCACCTCAAGTATCCATGGGTACGATTATACGATATGCATCACACAATCTCAGATTCATCTATTCAACCAACACATAGAACCTCAAAGAGTGCCCCAAAGTTTCTACCGGAGAATCAAGACGAAAACGTGTGCAAACCCCTATGCATAGGTTCATGGGCGGAACCCGCAAGTTGATCACCAAAACATACATCAAGTGAATCACGTGATATCCCATTGTCACCACAGATACGCACGGCAAGACATACATCAAGTGTTCTCAAATCATTAAAACGATCTGATAAGATAAGTTCAAAGGGAAAACTCAATCCATTACAAGAGAGTAGAGGGGGAGAATAAACATAAGATCCAACTATAATAGCAAAGCTCGCGATACATCAAGATCGTGCCAAATCAAGTACACGAGAGAGAGAGAGATCAAACACATAGCTACTGGTACATACCCTCATCCCTGAGGGAGAACTACTCCCTCCTCGTCATGGAGAGCGCCGGGATGATGAAGATGGCCACCGGAGAGGGATTCCCCCTCCGACAGGGTGCCAGAACGAGTCTAGATTGATTTTTGATGGCTACGGAGGGTTCTGGCGGCGGAACTCCCGATCTATTGTGCTCCCCGAAGTTTTTAGGGTATATGGATATATATAGGAGGAAGAAGTACGTCTGGGGAGCCATGAGGGGCCCACGAGGGTGGAGGGCGTGCCCCCTGCCTCGTGGCTTCCTCGTTGCTTCCCTTACGTACACCCCAAGTCTTCTGGATTGCTTCCGTTCCAAAAATAAGTTCCGTGAAGTTTCAGGTCAATTGGACTCCGTTTGATTTTCCTTTTCTGCGATACTCTAAAACAAGGAAAAAACAGAAACTGGCACTGGGCTCTAGGTTAATAGGTTAGTCCCAAAAATAATATAAAAGTGTATAATAAAGCCCACAAACATCCAAAACAGATAATATAGCATGGAACAATCAAAAATTATAGATACATTGGAGACGTATCAGCATCCCGAAGCTTAATTCCTGCTCATCCTCGAGTAGGTAAATGATAAAAACAGAATTTTTGATGTGGAATGCTACCTAACATATTTCTCTATGTAATTCTTTATTGTGGCAAGAATATTCAGATCCATAAGATTCAAGACAAAAGTTTAATATTGACATAAAAATAATAATACTTCAAGCATACTAACAAAGCAATTATGTCTTCTCAAAATAACATGACCAAAGAAAGCTATCCCTACAAAATCATATAGTCTGGCTATGCTCTATCGTCACCACATAAAATATTTAAATCATGCACAACCCCGATGACAAGCCAAGCAATTGATTCATACTTTTGATGTTCTCAAACTTTTTCAATCTTCACGCAATACATGAGCGAGCCATGGACATAGCACTATAGGTGGAATAGAATGGTGGTTGTGGAGAAGACAAAAAGGAGAAGATAGTCTCACATCAACTAGGCGTATCAACGGGCTATGGAGATGCCCATCAATAGATATCAATGTGAGTGAGTAGGGATTGCCATGCAACAGATGCACTTGAGCTATAAATGCATGAAAGCTCAACAAAAGAAACTAGTGGGTGTGCATCCAACTCGCTTGCTCACGAAGACCTAGGGCATTTTGAGGAAGCCCATCATTGGAATATACAAGCAAAGTTCTATAATGAAAGATTCCCACTAGTATATGAAAGTGCCAACATAGGAGACTCTCTATCATGAAGATCATGGTGCTACTTTGAAGCACAAGTGTGGTAAAAAGATAGTAGCATTGCCCCTTCTCTCTTTTTCTCTCATTTTTTATTTTATTTTTTTATTTGGGCCTTTTCTCTTTTTTTTCGTCCGGAGTCTCATCCCGATTTATGGGGGAATCATAGCCTCCCTCATCCTTTCCTCACTGGGACAATGTTGTAATAATGATGATCATCACACTTTTATTTTCTTACAACTCAAGAATTACAACTCGATACTTAGGACAAGATATGACTCTATATGAATGCCTCCAGCAGTGTACCGGGATGTGCAATGAATCAAGAGTGACATGTATGAACGAATTATGAATGGTGGCTTTGCCACAAATATGATATCAACTACATGATCATGCTAGGAAATATGACAATGATGGAGTGTGTCATAATAAACGGAACGGTGGAAATTTGCATGGCAATATATCTAGGAATGGCTATGGAAATGCCATAATAGGTAGGTATGGTGGCTGTTTTGAGGAAGGTATATGGTGGGTGTATGACACCGGCGAAAGGTGCGCGGCATTAGAGAGGCTAGCAATGGTGGAAGGGTGAGAGTGCGTATAATCCATGGACTCAACATGAGTCATAAAGAACTCACATACTTATTGCAAAAATCTATTAGTTATCGAAACAAAGTACTACACGCATGCTCCTAGGGGGATAGATTGGTAGGAAAAGACCATCGCTCATCCCCGACCGCCACTCATAAGGAAGGCAATCAATAAATAAATCATGCTCCGACTTCATCACATAACGGTTCACCATACGTGCATGCTATGGGAATCACAAACTTCAACACAAGTATTTCTCAAATTCACAACTACTCAACTAGCATGACTCTAATATCACCATCTTCATATCTCAAAACAATTATCAAGTATCAAACTTCTCATAGTATTCAATGCACTCTATATGATAGTTTTTATTATATCCCTCTTGGATGCCCATCATATTAGGACTAAATTCATAACCAAAGCACATTACCATGCTGTTCTAAAAGATTCTCAAAATAATATAAGTGAAGCATGAGAGTTCATCTATTTCTTCAAAATAAAACCACCACTGTGCTCTAAAAAGATATAAGTGAAGCACTAGAGCAAATGATAAACTACTCCAAAAGATATAAGTGAAGATCAATGAGTAGTCGAATAATTATGCAACTGTGTGAAGACTCTCTACCATTTAATAATTTCAGATCTTGATACTTTATTCAAACATCAAGAAAAACAAAATAAAATAAATTGACGCTCCAAGCAAAACACATATCATGTGGTGAATAAAAATATAGCTCCAAGTAAACTTACCGATGAACGAAGACGAAAGAGGGGATGCCTTCGGGGGCATCCCCTAGCTTAGGCTCTTGGTTGTCCTTGAATATTATCTTGGGGTTCCTTGTGCATCCCCAAGCTTAGGCTCTTGCCACTCCTTATTCCATAGTCCATCGAATCTTCACCCAAAACATGAAAACTTCACAACACAAAACTTAACAGAAAACTCGTAAGCTCCGTTAGTGTAAGAAAATAAATCACCACTTAGGTACTGTTGTGAACTCATTATAAATTCATATTGGTGTAATATCTACTGTAGTACAACTTATCTATGGTTCATACCCTCCGGTACTACTCATAGATTCATCAAAATAAGCAAACAACACATAGAAAACAGAATCTGTCAAAAACAGAACAGTCTGTAGTAATCTGTAGGTTTCGACCACTTCTGGAACTCATAAAATTCTCAAATAAATTGGTGGACCTGAGGAATTTGTATATTAATCATCTGCAAAAACAATTAACTAAATAGCACTTTCCAAATAAAAATGGCAGCAATTCTCGTGAGCACTAAAGTTTCTGTTTTTTTACAGCAAGATCAACAAGACTTTCCCCAAGTCTTCCCAACGGTTCTACTTGGCACAAACACTAATTAAACACAAAAACACAACCAAAACAGAGGCTAGATAAATTATTTATTACTAAACAGGAGCAAAAATAAAGGGAAAAAAAATAAAGTTGGGTTGCCTCCCAACAAGCGCTATCGTTTAACGCCCCTAGCTAGGCATGATGATTTCAATGATGCTCACATAAAAGATAAGAATTGTAACATAAAGAGAGCATCATGAAGAATATAACTAGAAAATTTAAGTCTAACCAACTTCCTATGCATAGGTGTTTTGTGAGCAAACAACTTGTGGGAACAAGAATGAACTTGCATAGGAAGGTAAAACAAGCATAACTTCAAAATTTTAAGCACATAGAGAGGAAACTTGATATTATTGCAATTCCTACAAGCATATATTCCTCCCTCATAATAATTTTCAGTAGAATAATTAATTAATTCAACAATATAACCATCACATAAAGCATTCTTTTCATGATCTACAAGCATAGAGTTTTTAATACTCTCTACATAAGCAAAATTCTTCTCAATCCGAATAGAGGGAGTATCATAAGAGACTCGAATACAATAAATTGTTTCCACGTTAATAGAGTAATGTTAAGAAAAAGGGTAATCATAATCATGACAAGTTTTATAAATATAATCATCACTACTTTTTATAGCATATGTACCATCACAATAATTATCATAAGTAGCAACTTTTTTCTCATCATAATCAATTGAAGCCTCTTCCAAGATAGTGGAATCATTACTAAATAAAGTCACAACCTCTCCAAATCCACCTTCATCAATACAATCATCATAAGTAGGAGGCATGCTATCATCATTATAAATTTGCATATCAAAACTTGGGAGACTAAAAATATCATCTTCATTAAACATAGCTTCACGAAGCTTGGGACAAACATTAATTGCAGCAAATATATTCTCAAAAACATCATCTTCATCAAACATAACATCCCCAAGCTTGGGCCTTTTCATATCATAAGCATAATCACTCTCATCATTAATAGTATGGATAGCACCAATAGTATAGCAATTATCATATTCTTCCAAGCAAGTGTCAAAAAGATTTTCAAGATTATAAGAAGTATCATTATCTTCCACAATTATATTTTCATGAGGCATAACAGTAATAGGAGCAACACTATTCGGGAGAGATATCTTTTTACCTGTCTTCCTTTTTCTTTTCTTCTTCTTCACCACATCATGTGTGGGTTCAATCCTCTTTTTGGAGCTCCTTATTAATGAGATTGGTTGAATAGGAGGCTCCTCCTCGTTACCTGATTTATCATAAGAAATAATAGGAGGGTATTGGGAAGTCTCTTCCCTTTCATTAGTATTTTCTTCATCTTCTATTTGTTTTCTTTTATTTATGTAGTTGGCAATATAAGGATTTTCAATACAATTCACCGCACAATACATATAAATTTCCTCTAGATCAAAGCCAAAAGTTTATCACGGGCAAATACTGGAAGATAGTTAGTTATACGCTTCATTTCTTCATAACCCATAAGCAAACTGAGTTCATTATAATGTGCAAGGGAAATCAAGTCATCACAATTTTTGGACACGATTAGATCATGAAACAATTTGTATCGGATAGCTAAATGACCTTGTTTGTTGTAAAGTCCACAAGTACGGCCAAGAAAATTTACAGTTTTAGCACAATCATCTAGCCTTTCTTGCAACAATTTAGTTTCTAAGTACTTATGCCTCTTGCAATATCTATCTTCCCTATTTGGTGTGTACTTACAAACCCAATGCACTCCACAAAAATTGACATGTTTATAGGAGACATTTTCATCATAACTAGTGCAATCATCATTAGTACCATGGATATTCAAGGAGTTCATACGAACAACATTGCAATCATGCTCATCATTGAAAGATTTAGTGGCAAACATTTTAATGCATTCTTCTTCTAACACTTCGGCACAATTTACCTTTCCATCATACTCACAAAATATATTAAGAAGGTGAAGCGTATGAGACAAACTCAATACCATTTTTTTATAGTTTTCTTTCATAAACTAAACTAGTGCTAAAACAAGAAACAAAAAGATTCGATTGCAAGATCTAAAGATATACCTTGAAGCACTCACCTCCCCAGCAACGGTGCCAGAAAAAGAGCTTGATGTCTACTACACAACCTTCTTCTTGTAGATGTTGTTGGGGCTCTAAGTGCAGAGGTTTGTAGGACAGTAGCAAATTTCCCTCAAGTGGATGACCTAAGGTTTATCAATCTGTAGGAGGCGTAGGATGAAGATGGTCTCTCTCAAGCAACCCTGCAATCAAATAACAAAGAGTCTCTTATGTCCCCAACACACCCAATACAATGGTAAATTGTATAGGTGCACTATTTCGGCGAAGAGATGGTGATACAAGTGGTATATGGATGGTAGATAAAGGTTTTTGTAATCTGAAAATATAAAAACAACAAGGTAACTAATGATAAAAGTGAGCGTAAACGGTATTGCAATGCTAGGAAACAAGGCCTAGGGTTCATACTTTCACTAGTGCAAGTCCTCTCAACAATAGTAACATAATTGGATCACATAACTATCCCTCAACATGCAACAAAGAGTCACTTCAAAGTCACTAATAGCGGAGAATGAACGAAGAGATTATGGTAGGGTACGAAACCACCTCAAAGTTATTCTTTCCAATCAATCCGTTGGGCTATTCCTATAAGTGTCACAAAAATCCCTAGAGTTCGTACTAGAATAACACCTTAAGACACACATCAACCAAAACCCTAATGTCACCTAGATACTCCAATGTCACCTCAAGTATCCGTGGGTATGATTATACGATATGCATCACACAATCTCAGATTCATCTATTCAACCAACACATAGAACCTCAAAGAGTGCCCAAAAGTTTCTACCAGACAATCAAGACGAAAACGTGTGACAACCCCTATGCATAGGTTCATGGGCGGAACCCGCAAGTTGATCACCAAAACACACATCCAGTGAATCACGTGATATCCCATTGTCACCACAGATACGCACGGCTAGACATACATCAAGTGTTCTCAAATCATTAAAGACTCAATCTGATAAGATAACTTCAAAGGGAAAAATCAATCCATTACGAGAGAGTAGAGGTGGAGAAGAAACATAAGATCCAACTATAATAGCAAAGCTCGCGATACATCAAGATCGTGCCAAATCAAGACCACGAGAGAGAGAGAGAGAGAGATCAAACACATAGCTACTAGTACATACCCTCAGCCCCAAGGGAGAACTACTCCCTCCTCGTCATGGAGAGCGCCGGGATGATGAAGATGGCCACCGGGGAGGGATTCCCCCTCCGGCAGGGTGCCGAAACGGGTCTAGATTGGTTTTCGGTGGCTATGGAGGCTTCTGGCGGCGGAACTCCCAATCTATTGTGCTCCCCAAAGTTTTTAGGGTATATATATATATATATATATATATATATATATATATATATATGAGGAAGAAGTACGTCGGGGGAGCCACGAGGGGCCCACGAGGGTGGAGAGCGCGCCCAGGGGGGGAGGGGGTGGGCGCACCCCCCTGCCTCGTGGCTTCCTTGTTGCTTACCTTACGTACACCCCAAGTCTTCTGGATTGCTTCCGTTCCAAAAATAAGTTCCGTGAAGTTTCAGGTCAATTGGACTCCGTTTGATTTTCCTTTTCTCCGAATACTCTAAAACAAGGAAAAAACAGAAACTGGCATTGGGCTCTAGGTTAATAGGTTAGTCCCAAAAATAATATAAAAGTGTATAATAAAGCCCACAAAAATCCAAAACAGATAATATAGCATGGAACAATAAAAAATTATAGATACGTTGGAGACATATCACCTACACACACACACCCCTTGAGAAATCGCCTAAGCCGGCCAAAACAAACTCGCCCACCCCCCGGTGCTAGGTCGCCGAACATGCCGACCTACTCGCCTACACACACCCCGACGCCCCTTGAAAAATCGCCTAAGCCAGGAGAATTGAACTCGCCCACCACCAGTTGCTCGATCGCCTAACTAGCCAACCTACTAACCTACACACCCACCCACACCCCTTGAGAAATCGTCTAAGCCGGCCAAAACAAACTCGCCCATCACCCGGTGCTACGTCGCCTAACCCACCGACCTAGTGGCCTACACACCTCCCATCCCCTTGAAAAATTGCCTAAGTCAGTCGAAACAAACTCGTCCACCCCGGAAGCTAGGTCGCCTAACTCGCCGACCTACTCACCTACACACATACCCACATCCCTTGAGAAATCTGAAGGAAATATGCCCTAGAGGCAATAAAAAGTTGTTATTTATTTCCTTATATCATTATAAATGTTTATTATTCATGCTAGAATTGTATTAACCGGAAACATAATACATGTGTGAATACATAGACAAACAAAGTGTCACTAGTATGCCTCTACTTGACTAGCTCGATAATCAAAGATGGTTATGTTTCCTGACCATGAACAATGAGTTGTTATTTGATTAACGGGATCACATCATTATGTGAATGATCTGATTGACATGACCCATTCCATTAGCTTAGCACCCGATCGTTTAGTATGTTGCTATTGCTTTCTTCATGACTTATACATGTTCCTATAACTATGAGATTATGCAACTCCCGTTTACCGGAGGAACACTTTGGGTGCTACCAAACGTCACAACGTAACTGGGTGATTATAATGGAGTACTACAGGTGTCTCCAAAGGTACATGTTGGGTTGGCGTATTTCGAGATTAGGTTTTTGTCACTCCGATTGTCGGAGAGGTATCTTTGGGCCCTCTCGGTAATGCACATCACTTAAGCCTTGCAAGCATTGCAACTAATGAGTTAGTTGCGGAATGATGTATTACAAAACGAGTAGAGAGACTTGCCAGTAACGAGATTGAACTAGGTATTTGGAATACCGATGATCGAATCTCGGGCAAGTAACATACCGATGACAAAGGGAACAACGTATGTTGTTATGCGGTCTGACCGATAAAGATCTTCGTAGAATATGTAGGAGCCAATATGGGCATCCAGGTCCCGCTGTTGGTTATTGGACGGAGAGATGTCTCGGTCATGTCTACATTGTTCTCTAACCCATAGGGTCCGCACGCTTAAGGTTACGATGACAGTTATATTATGAGTTTATGCATTTTGATGTACCGAAGGTTGTTCGGAGTCCCGGATGTGATCACGGACATGACGAGGAGTCTCGAAATGGTCGAGACATAAAGATTGATATATTGGAAGCCTATGTTTGGATATCGGAAGTGTTCCGGGTGAAATCGGGATTTTACCGGAGTACCGGGAGGTTACCGGAAAACCCCGGGAGCTAAATGGGCCATGATGGGCCTTAGTAGAAAAGAGAAGAGGCAGCCATACATGGGCCGCGCGCCCCTCCCCTCCCTTGGTCCGAATTGGACAAGGAGAGGGGGCCGGCCCCTCTCTCTCTTTCCCCCCTCCACAAGTCCTATTCCAACTAGGATTGGGGGGGCGGGGAATCCTACTCCCAGAGGGAGTAGGACTCTCCTGGCGCACACTATGTGGCCGGCCAGCCTCCCCCCTTTGATCCTTTATATACCGAGGCAGAGGCACCCTAGAACACACAAGTTGATCCACGTGATCTATTCCTTAGCCGTGAGCGGCGCCTCCAGCCACCATAGTCCTCGATAATTTTGTAGCGGTGCTTAGGCGAAGCCCTGCAGCAGTAGCACGTCAAGATCGTCACCACGCCGTAGTGCTGACGGAACTCTTCCCCGACACTTTGCTAGATCGGAGTCCGGGGATCGTCATCGAGCTGAACGTGTGCTAGAACTCGGAGGTGCCGTAGTTTCGGTGCTTGATCGGTCGGATCGTGAAGACGTACGACTACATCAATCAAACGCTTCCGTTGTCGATCTACTAGGTATGTAGATCATACTCCCCCTCTCGTTGCTATGCATCACCATGATCTTGCGTGTGCGTAGGAAATTTTTTGAAATTACTACGAAACCCAACAGTAGCATCCGAGCCTAGGTTTTATATGTTGATGTTATATGCACGAGTAGAACACAAGTGAGTTGTGGGCGATATAAGTCATACTTCCTACCAGCATGTCATACTTTGGTTCGGCGGTATTGTTGGATGAAGCGGCCCAGACCGACATTACGCATACGCTTACGCGAGACCGGTTCTCCCGACGTGCTTTGCACAGAGGTGGCTTGTGGGTGACAGTTTCTGCAACTTTAGTTGAACCGAGTATGGCTACGCCCGGTCCTTGCGAAGGTTAAAACGGAGTCAAATTGACAAACTATCATTGTGGTTTTGATGCGTAGGTGAGATTGGTTCTTACTTAAGCCCGTAGCAGCCACGTAAAACTTGCAACAACAAAGTAGAGGACGTCTAACTTGTTTTTGCAGGGCATGTTGTGATGTGATATGGTCAAGGCATGATTCTGAATTTTATTGTATGAGATGATCATGTTTTGTAACCGAGTTATCGGCAACCGGCAGGAGCCATATGGTTGTCGCTTTATTGTATGCAATGCAATCGCGATGTAATGCTTTACTTTATCACTAAACGGTAGCGATAGTCATGGAAGCATAAGCTTGGCGAGACGACAACTATGCTACGATGGAGATCAAGGTGTCACGCCGATGATGATGGTGATCACGACGGTGCTTCGGAGATGGAGATCACAAGCACAAGATGATGATGGCCATCTCATATCACTTATATTGATTGCATGTGATGTTTATCTTTTATGCATCTTATCTTGCTTTGATTGACGGTAGCATTATAAGATGATCTCTCACTAAATTATCAAGAAGTGTTCTCCCTGATTATGCACCGTTGCGAAAGTTCTTCGTGCTGAGACACCACGTGATGATCGGGTGTGATAGGTTCTACGTTCAAATACAACGGGTGCAAAACAGTTGCACACGCGGAATACTCAGGTTAAACTTGACGAGCCAAGCATATACAGATATGGCCTCGGAACACGGAGACCGAAAGGTCGAGCGTGAATCATATAGTAGATATGATCAACATAAAGATGTTCACCAATGAAACTACTCCATCTCACGTGATGATCAGACATGGTTTAGTTGATTTGGATCACGTGATCACTTAGAGGATTAGAGGGATGTCTATCTAAGTGGGAGTTTTTAAGTAATATGATTAATTGAACTTAAATTTATCATGAACTTAGTCCCTGATAGTATCTTGCTTGTTTATGTTGATTGTAGATAGATGGCTCGTGCTGTTGTTCCGTTGAATTTTAATGCGTTCCTTGAGAAAGCAAAGTTGAAAGATGATGGTAGCAATTACACGGACTGGGTCCGTAACTTGAGGATTATCCTCATTGTTGCACAGAAGAATTACGTCCTGGAAGCACCGCTGGGTGCCAGGCCTGCTGCAGGAGCAACGTCGGATGGTATGAACGTCTAGCAGAGCAAAGCTGATGACTACTCGATAGTTCAGTGTGCCATGCTTTACGGCTTAGAATCGGGACTTCAACGACGTTTTGAACGTCATGGAGCATATGAGATGTTCCAGGAGTGGAAGTTAATATTTCAAGCAAATGCCCGGATTGAGAGATACGAAGTCTCCAATAAGTTCTATAGCTGCAAGATGGAGGAGAACAGTTCTGTCAGTGAGCATATACTCAAAATGTCTGGGTATAATAATCACTTGATTCAGTTGGGAGTTAATCTTCCGGATGACTGCGTCATTGACAGAATTCTCCAATCACTGCCACCAAGCTACAAGAGCTTCGTGATGAACTATAATATGCAAGGGATGAATAAGACTATTCCCGAGCTCTTCGCGATGCTGAAAGCTGCGGAGGTAGAAATCAAGAAGGAGCATCAAGTGTTGATGGTCAACAAGACCACTAGTTTCAAGAAAAAGGGCAAAGGGAAGAAGAAGGGGAACTTCAAAAAGAACGGCAAGCAAGTTGCTACTCAAGAGAAGAAACCCAAACCTGGACCTAAGCCTGAAACCGAGTGCTTCTATTGCAAGCAGACTGGTCACTGGAAGCGGAACTGCCCCAAGTTTTTGGCGGATAAGAAGGATGGCAAGGTGAACAAAGGTATATGTGATATACATGTTATTGATGTGTACCTTACTAATGCTCGCAGTAGCACCTGGGTATTTGATACTGGTTCTGTTGCTAATATTTGCAACTCGAAACAGGGACTACGGATTAAGCAAAGATTGGCTAAGGATGAGGTGACGATGCGCGTGGGAAACGGTTCCAAAGTCGATGTGATCGCAGTCGGCACACTACCTCTACATCTACCTTCGGGATTAATATTAGACCTGAATAATTGTTATTTGGTGCCATCGTTGAGCATGAACATTATATCTGGATCTTGTTTGATGCGAGGCGGTTATTCATTTAAATCGGAGAATAATGGTTGTTCTATTTATATGAGTAATATCTTTTATGGTCATGCACCCTTGAAGAGTGGTCTATTCTTGTTAAATCTCGATAGTAGTAATACAAATATTCATAATGTTGAAACCAAAAGATGTAGAGTTGATAATGATAGTGCAACTTATTTGTGGCACTGCCGTTTAGGTCATATTGGTGTAAAGCACATGAAGAAACTCCATACTGATGGACTTTTGGAACCACTTGATTATGAATCACTTGGTACTTGCGAACCGTGCCTCATGGGCAAGATGACTAAAACACCGTTCTCCGGTACTATGGAGAGAGCAACAGATTTGTTGGAAATCATACATACAGATGTATGTGGTCCGATGAATATTGAGGCTCGTGGCAGATATCGTTATTTTCTCACCTTCACAGATGATTTAAGCAGATATGGGTATATCTACTTAATGAAACATAAGTCTGAAACATTTGAAAAGTTCAAGGAATTTCAGAGTGAAGTTGAAAATCATCGTAACAAGAAAATAAAGTTTCTACGATCTGATCGTGGAGGAGAATATTTGAGTTACGAGTTTTGTGTACATTTGAAAAATTGTGGAATAGTTTCGCAACTCACGCCACCCGGAACACCTCAGCGTAATGGTGTGTCCGAACGTCGTAATCGTACTTTACTGGATATGGTGGGATCTATGATGTCTCTCACTGATTTACCGCTATCGCTTTGGGGATACGCTCTAGAGACGGCCGCATTCACGTTAAATAGGGCACCGTCAAAATCCGTTGACACGACGCCTTATGAACTGTGGTTTGGCAAGAAACCAAAGTTGTCATTTCTGAAAGTTTGGGGCTGCGATGCTTATGTGAAAAAAATTCAACCTGATAAGCTCGAACCCAAATCGGAGAAATGTGTCTTCATAGGATATCCAAAGGAGACTATTGGATACACCTTCTATCACAGATCCGAACGCAAGACTTTTGTTGCTAAATTCGGAAACTTTCTAGAGAAGGAGTTTCTCTCGAAAGAAGTGAGTGGGAGGAAAGTAGAACTTGACAAGGTAACTGTACCTGCTCCCTTATTGGAAAGTAGTGCATCACAGAAAACTATTTCTGTGACACCTACACCAATTAGTGAGGAAGCTAATGATAATGATCATGAAACTTCAGAACAAGATACTACTGAACCTCGTAGATCAACCAGAGTAAGATCCGCAGCAGAGTGGTACGGTAATCCTATTCCGGAAGTCATGCTACTAGATCATGATGAACCTACGAACTATGAAGAAGCGATGGTGAGCCCAGATTCCGCAAAGTGGCTTGAAGCCATGAAATCTAAGATGGGATCCATGTATGAAAACAAAGTATGGACTTTGGTTGACTTGCCCGATGATCGGCAAGCAATTGAGAATAAATGGATCTTCAAGAAGAAGACTGACGCTGACGGTAATATTACTGTCTACAAAGCTCGACTTGTCGCAAAAGGTTTTCGGCAAGTTCAAGGGATTGACTACGATGAGACCTTCTCACCCGTAGTGATGCTTAAGTCTGTCCGAATCATGTTAGCAATTGCCGCATTTTATGATTATGAAATTTGGCAGATGGATGTCAAAACTGCATTCCTGAATGGATTTCTGGAAGAAGAGTTGTATATGATGCAACCAGAAGGTTTTGTCGATCCAAAGGGAGCTAACAAAGTGTGCAAGCTCCAGCGATCCATTTATGGACTCGTGCAAGCCTCTCGGAGTTGGAATAAACGTTTTGATAGTGTGATCAAAGCATTTGGTTTTATACAGACTTTTGGAGAAGCCTGTATTTACAAGAAAGTGAGTGGGAGCTCTGTAGCATTTCTGATATTATATGTGGATGACATATTACTAATTGGAAATGATGTAGAATTTCTGGATAGCATAAAGGGATACTTGAATAAGAGTTTTTCAATGAAAGACCTCGGTGAAGCTGCTTACATATTAGGCAGTAAGATCTATAGAGATAGATCAAAACGCTTAATTGGACTTTCACAAACCACATACCTTGACAAAATTTTGAAGAAGTTCAAAATGGATCAAGCAAAGAAAGGGTTCTTGCCTATATTACAAGGTGTGAAGTTGAGTAAGACTCAATGCCCGACCACTGCAGAAGATAGAGAGAATATGAAAGATGTTCCCTATGCATCAGCCATAGGATCTATCATGTATGCAATGCTGTGTACCAGACCTGATGTGTGCCTTGCTATAAGTCTAGCAGGGAGGTACCAAAGTAATCCAGGAGTGGATCACTGGACAGCGGTCAAGAACATCCTGAAACACCTGAAAAGGACTAAGGATATGTTTCTCGTATATGGAGGTGACAAAGAGCTCATCGTAAAAGGTTACGTTGATGCAAGCTTTGACACAGATCCGGACAATTCTAAATCGCAAACCGGATACGTGTTTACATTAAACGGTGGGGCTGTAAGTTGGTGCAGTTCTAAACAAAGCGTTGTAGCGGGATCTACATGTGAAGCGGAGTACATAGCTGCTTCGGAAGCAGCAAATGAAGGAGTCTGGATGAAGGAGTTCATATCCGATCTAGGTGTCATACCTAGTGCATCGGGTCCAATGAAAATCTTTTGTGACAATACTGGTGCAATTGCCTTGGCAAAGAAATCCAGATTTCACAAGAGAACCAAGCACATCAAGAGACGCTTCAATTCCATCCGGGATCTAGTCCAGGTGGGAGACATAGAGATTTGCAAGATACATACGGATCTGAATGTTGCAGACCCGTTGACTAAGCCTCTTCCACGAGCAAAACATGATCAGCACCAAGGCTCCATGGGTGTGAGAATCATTACTGTGCAATCTAGATTATTGACTCTAGTGCAAGTGGGAGACTGAAGGAAATATGCCCTAGAGGCAATAATAAAGTTATTATTTATTTCCTTATATCATGATAAATGTTTATTATTCATGCTAGAATTGTATTAACCGGAAACATAATACATGTGTGAATACATAGACAAACAAAGTGTCACTAGTATGCCTCTACTTGACTAGCTCGTTAATCAAAGATGGTAATGTTTCCTGACCATGAACAATGAGTTGTTATTTGATTAACAAAGTGTCACTAGTATGCCTCTACTTGACTAGCTCGTTAATCAAAGATGGTAATGTTTCCTGACCATGAACAATGAGTTGTTATTTGATTAACGGGATCACATCATTAAGTGAATGATCTGATTGACATGACCCATTCCATTAGCTTAGCACCCGATCGTTTAGTATGTTGCTATTGCTTTCTTCATGACTTATACATGTTCCTATAACTATGAGATTATGCAACTCCCGTTTACCGGAGGAACACTTTGGGTGCTACCAAACGTCACATTGTAACTGGGTGATTATAAAGGAGTACTACAGGTGTCTCCAAAGGTACATGTTGGGTTGCCGTATTTCGAGATTAGGTTTTTGTCACTCCGATTGTCGGAGAGGTATCTCTGGGCCCTCTCGGTAATGCACATCACTTAAGCCTTGCAAGCATTGCAACTAATGAGTTAGTTGCGGAATGATGTATTACAAAACGAGTAAAGAGACTTGCCAGTAACGAGATTGAACTAGGTATTTGGAATACCGACGATCGAATCTCGGGCAAGTAACATACCGATGACAAAGGGAACAATGTATGTTGTTATGCGGTCTGACCGATAAAGATCTTCGTAGAATATGTAGGAGCCAATATGGGCATCCAGGTCCCGCTATTGGTTATTGGCCGGAGACATGTCTCGGTCATGTCTACATTGTTCTCGAACCCATAGGGTCCGCACGCTTAAGGTTACGATGACAGTTATATTATGAGTTTATGCATTTTGATATACCGAAGGTTGTTCGGAGTCCCGGATGTGATCACGGACATGACAAGGAGTCTCGAAATGGTCGAGACATAAAGATTGATATATTGGAAGCCTATGTTTGGATATCGGAAGTGTTCCGGGTGAAATCGGGATTTTACCGGAGTACCGGGAGGTTACCGGAACCCCTCGGGAGCTAAATGGGCCATGATGGGCCTTAGTGGAAAAGAGAAGAGGCAGCCATACATGGGCCGCGCGCCCCTCCCCTCCCTTGGTCCGAATTGGACAAGGAGAGGGGGCCGGCCCCTCTCTCTCTTTTCCCCCCTCCACAAGTCCTATTCCAACTAGGATTGGGGGGGGGGGAATCCTACTCCCAGAGGGAGTAGGACTCTCCTGGCGCGCCCTATGTGGCCGGCCAGCCTCCCCCTTTGATCCTTTATATACTGAGGCAGAGGCACCCTAGAACACACAAGTTGATCCACGTGATCTATTCCTTAGCCGTGTGCGGCGCCTCCAGCCAGCATAGTCCTCGATAATTTTGTAGCGGTGCTTAGGCGAAGCCCTGCAGCAGTAGCACGTCAAGATCGTCACCACGCCGTCGTGCTGACGGAACTCTTCCCCGACACTTTGCTGGATCGGAGTCCGGGGATCGTCATCGAGCTGAACGTGTGCTAGAACTCAGAGGTGCCGTAGTTTCGGTGCTTGATCGGTCGGATCATGAAGACGTACGACTACATCAACCAAATGCTTCCGTTGTCGATCTACTAGGTATGTAGATCATACTCCCCCTCTCGTTTCTATGCATCACCATGATCTTGCGTGTGCGTAGGAAATTTTTTGAAATTACTACGAAACCCAACAAAATCGCCTAAGCCTGCCGAAACAAACTCGCCCATCACCCAGTGCTACATCGCCGAACCCACCGACCTACTCGCCTGCACACCCCTACCCCCTTGAAAAATCACCTAAGTTTGTCGAAATGAACTCGCCCACCCCCGGTGCTAGCTCGCCTAACATGCCGACCTACTCGCCTACACACACCCCCACACCTCTTGAAAAATCGCCTTAGCCGGCCGACATGAACTCGCCCACCCCGCGGTGCTACGTCGCCTAACCTGCCGACCTACTCTCCTACACATACCCCCACACCCCTTGAAAAATCGCCTAAGCCGACCGAATTGAACTCGCCCACCACCGGGTGCTCGGTCGCCTAACTCGCCAACCTAATCACCTACACACCCACCCACACCCCTTGAGAAGTCGTCTAAGCCGTCCGAAACAAACTCTCCCGTTGAAGGAAATATGCCCTAGAGGCAATAATAAAGTTGTTATTTATATTTCCTTATATCATGATAAATGTTTATTATTCATGCTAGAATTCTATTAACCGGAAACTTAGTACATGTGTGAATACATAGACAAACAAAGTGTCACTAGTATGCCTCTACTTGAGTAGCTCGTTGAATCAAAGATGGTTAAGTTTCCTAACCATAGACATGAGTTGTCATTTGATTAATGAGATCACATCATTAGAGAATGATGTGATTGACTTGACCCATTCCGTTAGCTTAGCATTTGATCATTTAGTATATTTTGCTATTGCTTTCTTCATGACTTATACATGTTCCTATGACTATGAGATTATGCAACTCCCGAACACCGGAGGAACACTTTGTGTGCTACCAAACGTCACAACGTAACTCGGTGATTATAAAGGTGCTCTACTGGTGTCTTTGATGGTACATGTTGAGTTGGCATAGATCAAGATTAGGATTTGTCACTCCGATTGTCAGAGAGGTATCTCTGGGCCCTCTCGGTAATGCACATAACTATAAGCCTTGCAAGCAATGCAACTAATGAGTTAGTTGCGGGATGATGTATGATACGTCTCCAACGTATCTATAATTTTTGATTGCTCCATGCTATATTATCTACTATTTTGGACATTATTGGGCTTTATTATCCACATTTATATTATTTTTGGGACTAACCTATTAACCGGAGGCCCAGCCCAGAATTGTTGTTTTTTGCCTATTTTAGGGTTACGAAGAAAAGGAATATCGAACGGAGTCCAAACGGAATGAAAACTTCGGAAAAGTTATTTTTGGAAAGAAAGCAATACAGGAGACTTGGAGTGCACGTCAGGGGATCAACAAGGAAGCCACGAGGCAGGGGGCGCGCCCACCCCCCTGGGCGCGCCCTCCACCCTCGTGACTCCCCTGATGTATTTCTTCCGCCTATATATATATATATCCATATACCCTAAAACTTACGGAGAGCGCAATAGATCAGGAGTTCCACCGCCAAAAGCCTCCGTAGCCACCAAAAACCAATCTAGACCCGTTCTGGCACCCTTCCGGAGGGGGCAATCCCTCTCCGGTGGCCATCTTCATCATCCCGGTGCTCTCCATGACAAGGAGGAAGTAGTTCTCCCTCGGGGATGAGGGTATGTACCAGTAGCTATGTGTTTGATCTCTCTCTCTCTCGTGTTCTTGAGGTGGTACGATCTTGATGTATCGCGAGCTTTGCTATTATAGTTGGATCTTATGATGTTTCACCCCCTCTACTCTCTTGTAATGGATTGAGTTTTCCCTTTGAAGTTATCTTATCAGATTGAGTCTTTAAGGATTTGAGAACACTTGATGTATGTCTTGTGTGGGATACCCGTGGTGACAATGGGGTATTCTATTGATCCACTTGATGTATGTTTTCGTGATCAACTTGCGGGTTCTGCCCATGAACCTATGCATAGGGGTTGGCACACGTTTTCGTCTTGACTCTCCGGTAGAAACTTTGGGAAACTCTTTGAGGTTCTATGTGTTGGTTGAATAGATGAATCTGAGATTGTGTGATGCATATCGTATAATCATACCCACAGATACTTGAGGTGACATTGGAGTATCTAGGTGACATTAGGGTTTTGGTTGATTTGTGTCTTAAGGTGTTATTCTAGTATGAACTCTAGGGTTGTTTGTGACACTTGTAGGAATAGCCGAACGAATTGATTGGAAAGAATAACTTTGAGGTGGTTTCGTACCCTGCCATAATCTCTTCGTTTGTTTGCCGCTATTAGTGACTTTGGAGTGACTCTTTGTTGCATGTTGAGGGATAGTTATGTGATCCAATTATGTTATTATTGTTGGGAGAACTTGCACTAGTGAAAGTATGAACCCTAGGCCTTGTTTCAACGCATTGCAATACCGTTTATGCTCACTTTTATAATTAGTTACCTTGCTGTTTTTATATTTACAGATTAAAAAAACCTATATCTACCATCCATATACCACTTGTATCACCATCTCTTCGCCGAACTAGTGCACCTATAAAATTTACCATTGTATTGGGTGTGTTGGGGACACAAGAGACTCTTTGTTATTTGGTTGCAGGGTTGCTTGAGAGAGACCATCTTCATCCTACGCCTCCTACGGATTGATAAACCTTAGGTCATCCACTTGAGGGAAATTTGCTACTGTCCTACAAACCTCTGCACTTGGAGGCCCAACAACGTCTACACGAAGAAGGTTGTGTAGTAGACATCAAGCTCTTTTCTAGCACTGTTGTCGGGGAGGTTAGCGCTTGAAGGTATATCTTTAGATCTTGCAATCGAATCTTTTTGTTTCTTGTTTTATCACTAGTCTAGTTTATAAAAGAAAACTACAAAAAAATATGGAATTTAGTTTTGATACGTCTCCGTCGTATCTACTTTTCCAAACACTTTTGCCCTTGTTTTGGACTCTAACTTGTATGATTTGAATGGAACTAACCCGGACTGACGCTGTTTTCAGCAGAATTGCCATGATGTTGTTTTATGTGCAGAAAACAAAAGTTCTCGGAATGACATGAAACTCCACGGAATATCTTACAATAAATATTAAAAAATACTCGCCCCCCCTACGGCGCGCCCCCTACCTCGTGGGCCCCCTGGAGACCCCCCGACTCCAACTCCAACTATATATAACTGCTTTCGGGGAGAAAAAAATAGGAGAGAAGATTTCATCGCGTTTTACGATACGGAGCCGCCGCCAAGCCCTAAAACCTCTCGGGAGGGCTGATCTGGAGTCCGTTCGGGGCTCCGGAGAGGGGGATTCGTCACTGTCGTCATCATCAACCATCCTCCATCACCAATTTCATGATGCTCACCGCTGTGCATGAGTAATTCCATCGTAGGCTTGCTGGACGGTGATGGGTTGGATGAGATTCACCATGTAATCGAGTTAGTTTTGTTAGGGTTTGATCCCTAGTATCCACTATGTTCTGAGATTGATGTTGCTATGACTTTGCTATGCTTAATGCTTGTCACAAGGGCCCAAGTGCCATGATTTCAGATCTGAACCTATTATGTTTTCATCAATATATGAGAGTTCTAGATCCTATCTTGCAAGTCTATAGTCACCTATTATGTGTTATGACCCGTTAACCCCGAAGTAACAATAATCGGGATACTTACCAGTGATGACCGTAGTTTGAGGAGTTCATGTATTCTGTGACGCCCCCGATTCAATCGTACACTAATCATGCACGCAAATGTGTACGATCAAGATCAGGGACTCACGGGAAGATATCACAACACAACTCTACAAATAAAATAAGTCATACAAGCATCATAATACAAGCCAGGGGCCTCGAGGGCTCGAATACAAGTGCTCGATCATAGACGAGTCAGCGGAAGCAACAATATCTGAGTACAGACATAAGTTAAACAAGTTTGCCTTAAGAAGGCTAGCACAAACTGGGATACAGATCGAAAGAGGCGCAGGCCTCCTGCCTGGGATCCTCCTAAACTACTCCTGGTCGTCGTCAGCGGGCTGCACGTAGTAGTAGGCACCTCCGGTGTAGTAGGGGTCGTCGTCGACGGTGGCGTCTGGCTCCTGGGCTCCAGCATCTGGTTGCGACAACCAGAAAGAAAGGAAAGGGGAAAAGGGGGAGAAAGCAACCGTGAGTACTCATCCAAAGTACTCGCAAGCAAGGAACTACACTACATATGCATGGGTATATGTGTAAGGAGGCCATATCAGTGGACTGAACTGCAGAATGCCAGAATAAGAGGGGGATAGCTAATCCTGTCGAAGACTACGCTTCTGGCAGCCTCCGTCTTGCAGCATGTAGAAGAGAGTAGATTGAAGTCCTCCAAGTAGCATCTCCAAGTAGCATCCAATCTCCAGTAGCTTCGCATAGCATAATCCTACCCGGCGATCCTCTCCTCGTATCCCTGAGAGAGAGCGACCACCGGTTGTATCTGGCACTTGGAAGGGTGTGTTTTATTAAGTATCCGGTTCTAGTTGTCATAAGGTCAAGGTACAACTCCAAGTCGTCCTGTTACCGAAGATCACGGCTATTCGAATAGATTAACTTCCCTGCAGGGGTGCACCACATTCCCCAACACGCTCGATCCCATTTGGCCGGACACACTTTCCTGGGTCATGCCCGGCCGCGGAAGATCAACACGTCGCAGCCCCACCTAGGCAAAACAGAGAGGCCAGCACGCCGGTCTAAACCTAAGCGCACAGGGGTCTGGGCCCATCGCCCATAGCACACCTGCACGTTGCGTAGGGCGGCCGAAAGCAGAACTAGCCCCTTAATACAAGAGCAGGCTTACGTTCCAATCCGGCGCGCGCCGCTCCGTCGCTGACGTCTGAAGTGCTTCGGCTGATACCACGACGTCGGGATACCCATAACTACTCCCACGTAGATGGTTAGTGCGTATAGGCTCGTAGCCGACTCAGATCAAATACCAAGATCTCGTTAAGCGTGTTAAGTATCCGCGAACGCCGAACAGGGCCAGGCCCACCTGTCTCCTAGGTGGTCTCAACCTGCCCTGTCGCTCCGCCACAAAGTAACAGTCGAGGGCCGTCGGGAACCCAGGCCCACCTCTACCGGGATGGAGCCACCTGTCCTTTCAGCCCCCTCGTCAGAATCACTTGCGGGTACTCAATGAGCTGACCCGACTTTAGTCACCATCTGTATAGTATGTATGTATAGTATAGTATATACCCGTGATCACCTCCCAAGTGATCACGGCCCGATAGTATAGCAAGGCAGACTGACAAGAATGTAGGGCCAATGATGATAAACTAGCATCCTATACTAAGCATTTAGGATTGCAGGTAAGGTATCAACAGATGTAGCGACAATGTCAGGCTATGCATCAGAATAGGATTAACGAAAGCAGTAACATGCTACACTACTCTAATGCAAGCAGTATAGAGGAGAATAGGCGATATCTGGTGATCAAGGGGGGGGGCTTGCCTGGTTGCTCTGGCAAGAGAGAGGGGTCGTCAACTCCGTAGTCGAACTGGTCAGCAGCAGCGTCGGTCTCGTAGTCTACCGGAAGAGAAGGAGGGGGAACACAATAAATAACAGAGCAATCAAATGTAACACAAAATAACAAGCGGCAATACGTTGTGTTCGGGGTGACCTAACGGTAGGATAGGCGATACCGGCGAAGAGGGGAAATATCCGGGAAAGTATTCCCGGTGTTTCACGATTCCGGACAAATGAACCGGAGGGGAAATGTTGCAGGTTCCCTATGCTAGGGATGTATGGCGGACGAACGGGCCGCGTATCTGGATTCGTCTCGTCGTTCTGAGCAACTTTCATGTACAAAGTTTTTCCATCGGAGTTACGGTTAATTTTTTATAATTTTTCAAAGTTTTATCAATATTCTAGAATTTTGTGTTTAATTTAAATCCGAATTGACCAAGTCAATGTGACTAGTCAAAAGGAGAGGTGGTGGCCCACATGTCATGGACATAGGTGTAGATTACTTAGGCTAAATTAATTTAAACTAGGGGGCCACATGGCATTGTTTATATAGACTAATTAGCACTAAATTACATCCTACCTAAACTAGCCCTAATTAATCCTAGCCTAATTAAACCATGGGCCGGCCGGTGGCATAGCCAGCCGTGGCTGCGTACACACACGCAACACACATAGCTAGGGGTTACTTTTGTTCCAACAAAGCATTTTGCGATTTTTATAGAATTTAATCCATGCCATATTTGAATTTGGTCCAATGGAATAATTTGGAGGTTGCTATGTGTACTCCCAACACAAATTAATTTCAACGAAGTTAGACTTGGTTTGACCATAGTTTTGTTGCCATCCAGAGAGCTAAGAAGATGGAAATAGCAAAAGCTAGCCAGCGCTACAGTAACATTCAGTTACTGTAGCAGCGGCAGCAGAGCAGCGAACGCAGCGGCAGAAGTTAAGGAATAGCAGCGACGGCAGCAGCTATGCATCCGTAGTAGTAACAAGAAGCAGCAGTAGGAAGCAAGTAACAACAGCAGAGTTTCAGCGGCATCAGCAGTAAAGGTAGTAGGCAGCGGGACAACGCGACTGGGCGCGGGCGCGCGTTGTGCAGGGCCGGAGCTCAGGCACGCAGGGGCAGGGCGACCAGGGGGCGCGCGGGAGCACGCACGGGGGCGAGGCCACGCGCAGGCGGGCAGACACGGAGGCGCGCGGGCATGGCGGGGGTCACGGCGGACGACGCAGCAGACGGTGGCTGCGAGGCCGGGCGGCAGTCGGCAGCGGCCAACGCAGCGGCGAGGCGGGCGCGCAGCAACAGTTCAACAGGGGCGGCAGCAGAAGCATGCATGGGGGCGCGGGGAGGGGCCAGTTGCGCGTGGGAGCGACCAAGGACGGCCAGAGCCGGGCCAAGCGCATGCTCGGGCGCGACGGTGCAGCTCTGGATAGGGGAGGCGGGACGCGGCCTACGGCAATGAAGGAAAAGGGGAGCGGGGCGCGGGAGCTCACCGTGTGGGCGCATGGGGGCCCGGTGACGGATTAGTAGCTGCGGGGCGGTCGGAGTTGACGGAGATGGTCGATGACCGAAGCGGACGAGGGCGACGCGAATCCGGCGAAGGTGGGGGTTCCGGCAGGTCTTCGTCTCCGTAGTGGACGCAGCGGGCGATGGCGGTCGTCGTGGACGCAACGGTGAGGGAGAAGTGGCCGGTGGTCGCGAGCTTCACCGGAGCGAGCCCATGGCGGCGCTCGGCGGGGATGGATCTGGCGAGGGGGGGGGGTGAGGCGGAGAGGACCAGGGAGGGGAGAAGAGAGCAAGCGGGGGGAGTGGTAGATATTTTGGCGAGCGGGGAGGTCCAGCGCAGCTCTTATCCCCTCGTCGGGCGTCGCCGGCGAGGTGGCTGGACGGCGACGGGCGCGCACGGTCCTGCCCGGTCGGTGGAACAGGAAGCGACCGGGGAGGGGGAGTGGGCCGGCTTAGCTGGGCCGGTTCGAATGGCCAGGCCCGAGGGGTGCTCTCTCTCTCTTTTTTTTTAAAAAAAATTCTGTTTAGTCTTTTCTTTTTGTTTACTGCTGTCTTTTTTCCTATTATTTATTATTACCCTTTTGTTTCATTTTATTTTAGTTTTATAAATCATAAAGGTTGCACCTAAATTAGTACCACTAATTATACCTCTACTACAAAAAGTTTAGACCTCCAATTAAAATAGTTTAACATTTTAATAATTATAAAAGGCATTCAATTAATTCGTTTGCTGTTGTTTTATTTATTTTAGAGCATTCAAACACTTTTAAAGATGTTGGTTTCTCCACCATTACTACTTATGCATTATTTGCCACTACCATAACAATTTGGTTTTAATATTTGAAAACTTTTATTTGCTTGCCTTTGTTTTAAATTTTAACTGGGTTTCAAACAGACACGAGTTTATCCACACTAACCGAGGTGACGTGGCATCCTTAGCGAGGGATCACTGTAGCTTAATTATCCGGGCATCACAATTCTCCTCCACTACAAGAAATCTCGTCCCGAGATTTAAGAGGGGAGTAAGGGGGAAAGTTCTGGTTACGATATTCTAACGGATCTTCTCGAAGAAGTTAATCCTTTTCGTTGATGTCTTCAATTCTTTATTCCAATGCATCATGATAAACTTGTCGTCATTTCTTCGGGAACTCCACCGTACTTACGAAAGGATAAGGGGCAGCTCAGCTACGACAGAATGCTTTTGAGGGAAACAATCTGGGGTTAACCCATGAATGAGCATAGGATTATCTCTCGAGTTGAACATATGAAATTCATCGAGAGTAAGGTACGAAGGTACAATAAGAGGTTCCAAGCGGATAGATAGTTGCTCGAAGCCTGAACCAGAGTGAGAAAGGGGTTCAGAGTAGCGAGAGTAAGTATTGCGTCTGATATCAAAATAGAGCACTAGGAAGGTGGCCCATGAATTAAATACGAAGCCAAGCATGGAGAATAACCATTAGAAACAGGGTGGTACAGGAGAGTCAGGTTTCGATCCTGTGGAATTGTGGGTTATGGGCCCACCATGTGGGTTAAAAGAAGGAAGGGCGCTGACATCTCGCACGGTCAGGGTGGCAAGGCATGTCAAAGGATAGCCTGTCAGTTACGTCGGCAACAACATCGGTACCAAGGGCGAGGAACGAAGAGAACCATTTTCCTGCTCGTTGAAACGAGGCGGACCAATAGGGAAAGTTCTCGTCCATCGATGGTTACCGGAAGTCATCAACAGTAGAAACAGGGTCTCGCTGACAGAGTTGTACACCGAGGTGCTTCCATAAGCAGTGAATTATTACTGCTTAGCTCATATAGATCACAAGAAACGTTAAACCAAACAATGTAAAGGAAAAGTGATTATCAGTTTAAACAGAACAATGGAAAGGAAAATGTGTTTAAACACATCTTTCGAGGGTATATCCTTCCCAAGGACAAGCAGGATGATATCCATGACAGGATAGTAGGTAGAAAACCATTTTAGGTAAGGGGAGAAAATTCATGACATTACCCATACAACGGTGTTTGGATAATTGATAAAGAGAAATTTAGCATTGTGCTTCAAATGTTCTTGGTGATGAACGGAGTACCACAGACATGCTTCAGGTAGCAATGATATGGTGTTTCAATCAAGGGCCCGACTTCGGATACACCAATGATCCATCAGGAGTAACTTATAAAATAAGTCCTACCACTTCCTCCAGGAGGAATGGTTATCCTTGCAAAAGAAATCATTATGATAGGTCCTCCAGCCAGGGGGGAGGTGCTAGGCATGACATCATGTTACCGGGTCATCAAAGGACAAACAACATAACTCCTGGAAAGTTGTCCCAACCATCATATCTGACCGAGATTCAGATATGATTGGTGTCAGGATACCTCAGGCTCAGGATGCCTGAGAAGAAAGGTGCAACACAAATTGACGAGATGACATTGTAAGATTCTCGGGGAAATGAACTATGAAGTGATTTCCGTTAACAAGAGTCCATCATTACCCCAAGGAGAGGACAAGGAGGTGTCTGGTGAACTCAACGGCAATTCACCGAGATTCCCAAAAGATGGATTTCCACCATTAAGTGAACAAGGAGATAACATTTGTCAGATCAAATGATATAAGGAAGTATGCTCGAGGAAAACATACACAATTAAACATTGGTTGAAAGGTGCGCCCGAAATATGGGTTGGGTTGCACGACCAATGTCAGAATGGTGATTCAATTAGCGAAGGACTTAGAATGAACTATCGCCCATTCACTTCAAAGCAATAGGGTTGTTAGAAGTTTTGAATTCACACGTCATAGCTCCATTGTCGGTATTCCGGTTGAAAACAATACGGGGACCAAGGATGGTATTTCTCATCATGAATTCAATTGATATCCTAGATGAGCTCTGAATGTTGATGATCACGACACCTTTGTCGCGATAGTTCATGAAGATGTAATCGATCGGCGACGACATCAAGTCAAAGTAATGATGAAGTGAAAGGTTATTGGAACCAAGGGTACGACACAACTCGAAACCAAGCTTGTTGTTTAAGGCGAAATGGTATGACGATGGGGATCGACGTAAGGTTAGTTCATCGTCGAAAATTGTGCTCCGAGAAGAAGGACCGGGTAGCACAGTTAAAATCATCACGACAATGATATAGCCAAACAGGCTAGGAATGGCGTGATCGGGTATAAACTCGTATTTATAGAAGCTTACTGAAGAGTTGTTGAACCGTAGTGCGGACTCGGTTCAGTTATCGGTGTCTTTGAGTGTTCAATAACTCAGAGCCCGCGAAAAATTGGAATCAGTGGGAAGGTAGCACTTGATGAAGAACTCATAAAAAGTTATGCAGTTCCATGATAATCTCGAGATATCAGGGGGGTAATACTCGACGACAGATCAAAGTAGAGGTTGTACCAGGGTATTGATCCACAGAAGACAAGTGCTTAAACCTGCACGAGAAATGTAATTTAAAGGAGAACATGGTCGGAACCACGATTGCAAAAGGCCAGATCCCAGATATAAGATGAACTTATACCAAAGGAATAATTAATTTAAGAGAAGCTTTAATGATAGATGTACATCGTGTCCATGGGCATGAACGCAAAGTTCAAGGTCGACTCCCACTTCTCCAATGCACAACCTTTCATTCACTTCTCGCGCTCAATGAAGTTGCAGTTTTGAAATTTTATCTGGCAAAATACCAGAAGAGTACGACTCGTGAAAACTTTCGAGTTCACACATATTAAGGAAGGCATAGGTTCAACCCATCGGGGCATCTTAGAATCCTATACCAGAATTTTTTAGAAGTAATTAACTCAAGCTCGAAGGCAGAGCATGGTTGAGAAAGCAGACGATACAATTTACCAAAGGCATTATGTATCCGAGAAAAAGGCTCACAAGTTTATTGAATATGAAGGGCGTTGTCAGATAAAATCCAACAAAGGAGCTGGTGGTCCACAAGGGATCTGACGTGAGCATCGGTACTCAACTAGAGGAAGCAGATTATAGAAACAACTGACTAACTCAATTGTCAAATGCAAAGGAATTATGTTTTCCAAATCAAGAGATCAGAAGCAATGCTCTGATTAGGGGTGGATAAGTTGAATAGCCGTAGGGTACAATCAAAGACAATTGGATTGGTCGAGAACCAATTCCGGTAAAAAGAATGGCAGCTCAGCCGGAAAAGTAATTTATAAGGATCAATGATGATTGCGTGTATTCGTAGAATATTGAGTCAACAGACTCAAAATGATAATGACAAGGAATGTCATTAAGACTACGAGACTTATGGGATTAACCATAATGCAAGCAAGCAAGAATTTCAAGAGCCAAAGGCTCCAGAGGATTTTCGGAAGATCGAATATTATTTTGAAGACTTTCGTGAAACACATGAACAACTGGGGATAAGCGGTTACTCGACAAGTGCGAGAATTATCCATAGGGGTATTCAGGTGACAAGGAATTGCAAGACAGTAGGCACAAGATATTCTCGGATCAATGGAGAGAATTTCGGGGTATCTTGTAATAACAAGAACAATGGGGAATGATCGTAAGAATGGCAAGTGTAAGTAGTTATCCATAAGGATTTATCGGTGGTCGGGAATAGCAAAAGTGATGGGCACCAAGTCTCGAGAGAATATAAAAGAGTATCTCCGAAATCTTCTGATGCAGTCGGTGACCATCTAGACTGAAGGGGCTCTCCGGGAGAAAGTATTTTCGAGAACCTAAAGTTAGTTTTTAGTAAAAATCGTTTAACCCAAATAGAAGAGGGTTCCGAATCCCAGAGTAAAGGTCGAGGAATAAAAGATCCTAATACCTCCCGATGGCGACGTGGGCCCGTAAGGCACACAACCAAGTTAGTAAAAGTTTTTGCAATGTCTAGACTCGACTTCGGCCAAGGAGTGTGGAAGGGGGATTCCTACAGGCAGTCGGCTCTGATACCAACTTGTGACGCCCCCGATTCAATCGTACACTAATCATGCACGCAAATGTGTACGATCAAGATCAGGGACTCACGGGAAGATATCACAACACAACTCTACAATTAAAATAAGTCATACAAGCATCATAATACAAGCCAGGGGCCTCGAGGGCTCGAATACAAGTGCTCGATCATAGACGAGTCAGCGGAAGCAACAATATCTGAGTACAGACATAAGTTAAACAAGTTGCCTTAAGAAGGCTAGCACAAACTGGGATACAGATCGAAAGAGGCGCAGGCCTCCTGCCTGGGATCCTCCTAAACTACTCCTGGTCGTCGTCAGCGGGCTGCACGTAGTAGTAGGCACCTCCGGTGTAGTAAGAGTCGTCATCGACAGTGGCGTCTGGCTCCTGGGCTCCAGCATCTGGTTGCGACAACCAGAAAGAAAGGAAAGGGGGAAAAGGGGGGAGAAAGCAACCGTGAGTACTCATCCAAAGTACTCGCAAGCAAGGAACTACACTACATATGCATGGGTATATGTGTAAGGAGGCCATATCAGTGGACTGAACTGCAGAATGCCAGAATAAGAGGGGGATAGCTAATCCTGTCGAAGACTACGCTTCTGGCAGCCTCCGTCTTGCAGCATGTAGAAGAGAGCAGATTGAAGTCCTCCGAGTAGCATCTCCAAGTAGCATCTCCAGTAGCTTCGCATAGCATAATCCTACCCGGCGATCCTCTCCTCGTAACCCTGAGAGAGAGCGACCACCGGTTGTATCTGGCACTTGGAAGGGTGTGTTTTATTAAGTATCCGGTTCTAGTTGTCATAAGGTCAAGGTACAACTCCAAGTCGTCCTGTTACCGAAGATCACGGCTATTCGAATAGATTAACTTCCCTGCAGGGGTGCACCACATTCCCCAACACGCTCGATCCCATTTGGCCGGACACACTTTCCTGGGTCATGCCCGGCCGCGGAAGATCAACACGTCGCAGCCCCACCTAGGCAAAACAAAGAGGCCAGCACGCCGGTCTAAACCTAAGCGCACAGGGGTCTGGGCCCATCGCCCATAGCACACCTGCACGTTGCGTAGGGCGGCCGAAAGCAGAACTAGCCCCTTAATACAAGAGCAGGCTTACGTTCCAATCCGGCGCGCGCCGCTCCGTCGCTGACGTCTGAAGTGCTTCGGCTGATACCACGACGTCGGGATACCCATAACTACTCCCACGTAGATGGTTAGTGCGTATAGGCTCGTAGCCGACTCAGATCAAATACCAAGATCTCGTTAAGCGTGTTAAGTATCCGCGAACGCCGAACAGGGCCAGGCCCACCTGTCTCCTAGGTGGTCTCAACCTGCCCTGTCGCTCCGCCACAAAGTAACAGTCGAGGGCCGTCGGGAACCCAGGCCCACCTCTACCGGGATGGAGCCACCTGTCCTTTCAGCCCCCTCGTCAGAATCACTTGCGGGTACTCAATGAGCTGACCCGACTTTAGTCACCATCTGTATAGTATGTATGTATAGTATAGTATATACCCGTGATCACCTCCCAAGTGATCACGGCCCGATAGTATAGCAAGGCAGACTGACAAGAATGTAGGGCCAATGATGATAAACTAGCATCCTATACTAAGCATTTAGGATTGCAGGTAAGGTATCAACAGATGTAGCGACAATGTCAGGCTATGCATCAGAATAGGATTAACGAAAGCAGTAACATGCTACACTACTCTAATGCAAGCAGTATAGAGGAGAATAGGCGATATCTGGTGATCAAGGGGGGGGGCTTGCCTGGTTGCTCTGGCAAGAGAGAGGGGTCGTCAACTCCGTAGCCGAACTGGTCAGCAGCAGCGTCGGTCTCGTAGTCTACCGGAAAGGAGTAACGGAGGGGGAACACAATAAATAACAGAGCAATCAAATGTAACACAAAGCAAGACGCGGCAATACGTTGTGCTTGGGGTGACCTAACGTAGGGATAGGCGATACCGGCGAAGAGGGGAAATATCCGGGAAAGTATTCCCGGTGTTTCACGATTCCGGACAAATGAACCGGAGGTGAAATGTTGCAGGTTCCCTATGCTAGGGATGTATGGCGGACGAACGGGCCGCGTATCTGGATTCGTCTCGTCGTTCTGAGCAACTTTCATGTACAAAGTTTTTCCATCGGAGTTACGGTTAATTTTTTATAATTTTTCAAAGTTTTATCAATATTCTAGAATTTTGTGTTTAATTTAAATCCGAATTGACCAAGTCAATGTGACTAGTCAAAAGGAGAGGTGGTGGCCCACATGTCATGGACATAGGTGTAGATTACTTAGGCTAAATTAATTTAAACTAGGGGGCCACATGGCATTGTTTATATAGACTAATTAGCACTAAATTACATCCTACCTAAACTAGCCCTAATTAATCCTAGCCTAATTAAACCATGGGCCGGCCGGTGGCATAGCCAGCCGTGGCTGCGTACACACACGCAACACACATAGCTAGGGGTTACTTTTGTTCCAACAAAGCATTTTGCGATTTTTATAGAATTTAATCCATGCCATATTTGAATTTGGTCCAATGGAATAATTTGGAGGTTGCTATGTGTACTCCCAACACAAATTAATTTCAACGAAGTTAGACTTGGTTTGACCATAGTTTTGTTGCCATCCAGAGAGCTAAGAAGATGGAAATAGCAAAAGCTAGCCAGCGCTACAGTAACATTCAGTTACTGTAGCAGCGGCAGCAGAGCAGCGAACGCAGCGGCAGAAGTTAAGGAATAGCAGCGACGGCAGCAGCTATGCATCCGTAGTAGTAACAAGAAGCAGCAGTAGGAAGCAAGTAACAACAGCAGAGTTTCAGCGGCATCAGCAGTAAAGGTAGTAGGCAGCGGGACAACGCGACTGGGCGCGGGCGCGCGTTGTGCAGGGCCGGAGCTCAGGCACGCAGGGGCAGGGCGACCAGGGGGCGCGCGGGAGCACGCACGGGGGCGAGGCCACGCGCAGGCGGGCAGACACGGAGGCGCGCGGGCATGGCGGGGGTCACGGCGGACGACGCAGCAGACGGTGGCTGCGAGGCCGGGCGGCAGTCGGCAGCGGCCAACGCAGCGGCGAGGCGGGCGCGCAGCAACAGTTCAACAGGGGCGGCAGCAGAAGCATGCATGGGGGCGCGGGGAGGGGCCAGTTGCGCGTGGGAGCGACCAAGGACGGCCAGAGCCGGGCCAAGCGCATGCTCGGGCGCGACGGTGCAGCTCCGGATAGGGGAGGCGGGACGCGGCCTACGGCAATGAAGGAAAAGGGGAGCGGGGCGCGGGAGCTCACCGTGTGGGCGCATGGGGGCCCGGTGACGGATTAGTAGCTGCGGGGCGGTCGGAGTTGACGGAGATGGTCGATGACCGAAGCGGACGAGGGCGACGCGAATCCGGCGAAGGTGGGGGTTCCGGCAGGTCTTCGTCTCCGTAGTGGACGCAGCGGGCGATGGCGGTCGTCGTGGACGCAACGGTGAGGGAGAAGTGGCCGGTGGTCGCGAGCTTCACCGGAGCGAGCCCATGGCGGCGCTCGGCGGGGATGGATCTGGCGAGGGGGGGGGGGTGAGGCGGAGAGGACCAGGGAGGGGAGAAGAGAGCAAGCGGGGGGAGTGGTAGATATTTTGGCGAGCGGGGAGGTCCAGCGCAGCTCTTATCCCCTCGTCGGGCGTCGCCGGCGAGGTGGCTGGACGGCGACGGGCGCGCACGGTCCTGCCCGGTCGGTGGAACAGGAAGCGACCGGGGAGGGGGAGTGGGCCGGCTTAGCTGGGCCGGTTCGAATGGCCAGGCCCGAGGGGTGCTCTCTCTCTCTTTTTTTAAAAAAAATTCTGTTTAGTCTTTTCTTTTTGTTTACTGCTGTCTTTTTCCTATTATTTATTATTACCCTTTTGTTTCATTTATTTTAGTTTTATAAATCATAAAGGTTGCACCTAAATTAGTACCACTAATTATACCTCTACTACAAAAAGTTTAGACCTCCAATTAAAATAGTTTAACATTTTAATAATTATAAAAGGCATTCAATTAATTCGTTTGCTGTTGTTTTATTTATTTTAGAGCATTCAAACACTTTTAAAGATGTTGGTTTCTCCACCATTACTACTTATGCATTATTTGCCACTACCATAACAATTTGGTTTTAATATTTGAAAACTTTTATTTGCTTGCCTTTGTTTTAAATTTTAACTGGGTTTCAAACAGACACGAGTTTATCCACACTAACCGAGGTGATGTGGCATCCTTAGTGAGGGATCACTGTAGCTTAATTATCCGGGCATCACATATTCACTATGTGCTAATGCTTTGTTCCGGTTCTCTATTAAAAGGAGGCCTTAATATCCCTTAGTTTCCATTAGGACCCCGCTGCCACGGGAGGGTAGGACAAAATATGTCATGCAAGTTCTTTTCCATAAGCACATATGACTATATTCGGAATACATGCCTACATTACATTGACGAATTGGAGCTAGTTCTGTGTCACCCTATGTTATGACTGTTAAATGATGACCGCATCCGACATAATTATCCATCATTGATCCAATGCCTACGAGCTTTCCATATACTGGTTTACGCTTATTTACTTTCCCGTTGCTATTGTTACAATCACTACAAAATACCAAAAACATTACTTTGCTTTCGTTACTCTTTTGTTACCGTTACCATCACTATCATATTACTTTGCTACTAAACACTTTGCTGCATATACTAAGTTTCCAGGTGTGGTTGAATTGACAACTCAGCTGCTAATACTTGAGAATATTCTTTGACTCCCCTTGTGTCGAATCAATAAATTTGGGTTGAATACTCTACCCTCGAAAGCTGTTGCGATCCCCTATAGTTGTGGGTTATCAAGACTAATTTCTGGCGCCGTTGCCGGGGAGCATAGCTCTATTCTTTGAGTCACTTGGGATTTATATCTGATGGACACTATGAAGAATTTGAAAGACGCTAAGACAACAATTTATCCCTCAACTACGAGAGGAGGTAAGGAACTGCCATCTAGCTCTGCACTTGATTCACCTTCTGTTATGAGTAATCTTGCGACACCTAAACCTGCCTCTGCTATTCGTTCTGATATGTCACATGTTATTGATGATGCTACTTCTGCTATACATGATACTTATGATGAAACTACCTCTATGCCTGATACTACTATGCCACTTAGTGATTTTCTCGAGGAACGAATTGCTAGGGCTAGAGAGATTGAAAATATTGAATATGATTATGAAGATGAAAGTGATGATGAAGAATCACTTGTTATTCCTGAGGGTTATTTATTTGATAAAGATGCTTCTTTAGCTATTTTAGCTTGCAAAGATAGATATGAACTCAAAAGGTTGTTAGCTAAATGGAATAAGCAATCTCTAAATGCTAGGATGAGACCTGACCCTGCTTTTGCTACTTCACCTATCTGTGTTGCTGATAAGGATGATGAATTCTCTGTTGATCCTGATATAATTACTTTGGTTGAATCTGATCCTTTTCATGGCTATGAATCTGAAACTGTTGTGGCACATCTTACTAAATTAAATGATATAGCCACCCTGTTCACTAATGATGAGAGATCTTGCTACTTTTATATGCGTAAAATATTTCCGTTCTCATTAAAGGGTGATGCTAAGATATGGTTTAATTCTCTTGATCCTAGTTGTGTGCGTAGTCCCCAGGATATGATTTACTACTTCTCTGCTAAATATTTCCCTGCTCATAAGAAACAAGCTGCTTTAAAGGAAATATACAACTTTGTGCAAATTAAAGAAGACAGTCTCCCACAAGCTGGGGGGAGGCTTCTCAAGTTACTTAATGCTTTGCCTGATCATCCTCTTAAGAAAAATAAAATACTTGATATCTTTTATAATGGACTACCGATGCTTCCAGAGATTACCTGGATAGTTGTGCTGGTTCTCTTTTCAGGGAAAGAACACCGGATGAAGCTGAAATCTTATTGAATAATATGTTGACAAATGAAAATAATTGGGCACCTCCTGAGCTAGCTCCTGCTCCAATTAATGATCCTATTCCTAAACCAACTCCAAAGAACTAGGGTATTCTATTTCTCAGTCACGAAGATATGCAAGAGGCAAAGAAATCTATCAAAGAAAAAGGCATTAAAGCTGAAGATGTTAAGAATTTACCTCCTATCGAAGAAATACATGGTCTTAATTTACCGCCTATTGAAGAAACATATGATCTTGATCCTGTACTTATTGAAGAACCTCCAGACCTCGATAACCCGACACAGGTAGTAAAGGTAAATTCTCTCTATAGATATGATAAAGCTGAAATCCCTCCTACTAAAATTGCTAGTCAATGCTTGGATGAGTTTGATAATTTTATGTTTAAGCAAGAAGACTTCAATGCTTATTTTGGTAGACAATTAAAACAAGTTGCTGATATGATTAAATACTTGGGTGATTATATGGCTAATATTAGAGGTGAACTTAAACTTGTTAGCAAACATGCTTCTATGGTTACCACTCAAGTAAAACAAGTACTTAAATCTCAAAAAGAATTTCTCAATGAGATGAATAGTAAGAAAAATGATTATGCTGTTAAAGTGGCTACTAGAACTGGTAGAATGACTCAGGAACCTTTGTATCCTGAAGGCCACCCTAAGAGAATTGAGCAAGATTCTCAGAGAAATAAAATTGATGCACCTAGTTCTTCTAAAAAGAAGAAAAAGAAAAATGATAGAACTGTACAAACTTCTACTGAACCTATTGCTGAACCACCTGATAATCCAAATGATATTTATTTTTCTAATGCTGAAACTCAATCTGGTAATGAACATGAACCTAATGAAAATGTTAATGATGATGTTCATAATAATGCTCAACCTAGTAATGATAATGATGTAGAAATTGAACCTGCTGTTGATCTTGATAACCCACAATCAAGGAATCAACGTTATGATAAGAAAGACTTTGTTGCTAGGAAACATGGTAAAGAAAGAGAGCCTTGGGTTCAGAAACCCATGCCTTTTCCTCCCAAACCATCCAAGAAAAAGGATGATGAGGATTTTGAGCGCTTTGCTGAAATGATTAGACCTATCTTTTTGCGTATGTGATTAACTGATATGCTTAAAACCAATCCTTATGCTAAGTACATGAAAGATATTACTACAAATAAAAGAAAGATACCGGAAGCTGAAATTTCCACCATGCTTGCTAATTATACTTTTAAGGGTGGAATACCAAAGAAACTTGGAGATCTAGGAGTACCTACTATACCATGCTCCATTAAAAGAAACTATGTTAAAATTGCTTTATGTGATCTTGGAGCCAGTGTTAGTGTTATGCCTCTCTCTTTATATCGTAGACTTGATTTGAATAAGTTGACACCTGCTGAAATATCTTTGCAAATGGCTGATAAATCAACTGTGATACGTGTCGGTATTTGTGAGGATGTGCCTGTTGTAGTTGTAAACATTACTATTTTAATGGACTTTGTTATTCTTGATATTCCCGAGGACGATAGTATGTCTATTATTCTTGGAAGACCTTTTCTTAATACTGCAGGGGCTGTTATTGATTGCAACGAAGGCAATGTCACTTTTCATGTTAATGGTAATGAGCATACGATACACTTTCCAAGGAAACAACCTCAAGTTCATAGTATCAATTCTATCGGAAAATTCCATCGATTATATTTGGAGGTTTTGAATTTCCTCTTCCTACTGTCAAGAAGAAATATGATATACTTATTATTGGGGATGTGCATATCCCCGTTGAGGTAACCTAGTGTTATTCGAAATTTCTCTGGTTTCATGTTAATCGGAATGAGTTTATTAACAAGACTTGATCAACCTTGTTAGTGGATTCCTTTTGATGATCATGAGATGGATGAAACTAGAAGCACATCCTTCTGTATCGTCTCTATACTTTCTGTTATTTAGTGAAAATAAAGTAAAAATAAATAATTTTCTATCTGTTATCTGATTATCCGTGCAATATAAAAATACCTCGAAAATAAAAGTTCTCCAAATGCCCTAAAAATTAAATATGATTTTTTATAGAATATTTGAGGATTTATGGAACAAAGAACACACCAGGGGGGCAACCACCTTGCCACGAGGGTGGAGGGCGCGCCCACCCCCCTAGGACGCGCCCCCTGCCTCGTGGGCCCACGGTGGCCCTCCTCCACTTATTCATTCAGCCACACACTTCATCTTCCTCCCCCAAACATGAAAAATTAACCAGCTCCAACCCGAGTCCAAGCTCGTTTTGCTGCCATTTTCGATCTCCTTGCTCAAAGCACCTCTCACAAAACTGCTTGGGGAGATTGTTCCTTGGTATGTGACTCCTCCATTGGTCCAATTAGTTTTTGTTCTAGTGCTTTATTCATTGAATTTTTTTGCTTCTTAGATGACCCTGTTCTCGAGCTTGTATGTCAAATTTATATGGCAAAAGTAGTTTTGATGCTTGATATAGGCCCTAGTCACTTGTAGGAGTAGTTGCTATCAATATTATTGAGTTTGGTTTACTTTTATTTTGAAGTTACTAAAAATTTCAGAATTTTTCAGAAAATGACGAGGAGATTATTGAGGGGCTCATCGAGCCAAAGCTCGAAGGAAAAGGCACCGAAGCCTAAGTATAATTTGCCGCGCACCATGGAGGTTCGGGCGTGTGAATGGCCTTCACAGGATTTCTTGAGAGCAGCCGGGATTTATGAAGATTTTCATGAGTTGGCTCATAATGCAGGCCTCACCGCTTTCCTTCATGACCAATGCGATCAGTATCTCTTACTCACAAATACCTTTGTGCAAAACTTTCATTTTCATTCTAGGAACTCACCACCTACGGTGGAGTTTCATTTATATGATGAGCATAAGGAGATGTCACTTTATGATTTCTGTCGGATTTGTTTAGTCCCTTTTGAGGGCAAGACAGAAGAACCACATCGTGATGATGTGGAGGGATTTATTAATACTATCACTATAGGGGAAAAAAGGAAGGTTTCCGATGCACGAATCATTATTTGCTGTCTTACGTTACTTTGCATTATTTGCTAGTCGTTGCTTAATTGGTCGCGGAAACTGTGGAAACCTTAGTATCCCTGATATTATTATTTTGCTCCAAGGTTTATACAGTGATAACACTTTTAGTATGGGCGGCATTATTGCTAGACGGTTAAGTATGAACCGTACTAAGGGTCCCATCTTTGGAGGCATCTATGCTACACGCCTAGCTACACATTTTAACATACCTATTAGGCATGCTGAGAAGGAAGAAAAAGTGCTGCCTCATGTTTATCTAGATTATAAAAGTATGGTGGCACATGATTTTATTGTTAAGATTAGGGCAGGAGAGCTTAAATATCAATTGTTCTTTAATAAACATCATCCTGAGACTATTACCTTGCCTGCTCCTTCTTTGATTGATTTGACTGTAGGCAAGTACCTTGTTCCATTGACGGCTATCCACGCCTACCGGAACCCTGCACCAGCCAAGGAGCCAGAACCGGAACCACAATTTGATCCTTCACGACAGTCTAACTATCAGTGGGATCCGGAGATGATTGCCAGCCAGTGGCAATCGGAGCCTTCTTCTTCCTCATCACAGTACGGCCCCAACTATTATTATGGATATCAGCCAGGCCAGCCGTGTCCATAGACCAACTTAGGCCAAAATCCTAAGCTTGGGGGATACGTATTTCTCACCGACATTACATTTATGTTCACACACACTCATTGCTAGATGTCGGTGCTCATACTTTTTCATTGTATAATCCATGCTAGTTTATTTTCCTTTTCATGCTTTCTTCTTGTGTGTCTAATAAACCTTAAGAAAAACCAAAAAAGTTAGTTGTAGCTTTTAATTAATTAATTTACTTTCCATGCTTGTAGTAGTAATTAAAAAGAAAACCCAAAAATATTTCCTGTTCTTTTTTTGCTTGTTGGGAGCTTTCCCGTGTAAATAGTTTTATCTCTTTTCTTTCCTTGGGGGTCAGTAGGAGAAGACCATGTTTAAATTGTTGAAGTGGCTCTTATATGCTTTATTGTTGATTTAACCAAGAGCCCATATTGCTTTGTCTTCTCCTGTTTATTGAATGCTCGCAGATTCCAGCTTAGTCCAATGCACGTGCACTCTTATTGTTATTCACATCGTTCGATCGTGCAAGTGAAAGGCAACTATGATGATATATGATGGACTAACTGAGATGAGAAAAGCTGGTACAAACTCGACCTCTTTTGTTTTTGTAAATATGATGAGTTCATCGTTCTTGATTCAGCTTGTTATGAATAAACATGTTTGCAATGACAATTAGAGATCATAGTTGCTTGTGCCATGCTTGATTAGCTATGAGTTATAATGGTTTACCTTGCGTGCCAACATGCTATTAAAATGGTTATTGAAGGAAATATGCCCTAGAGGCAATAATAAATTTATTATTTATTTCCTTATATCATGGTAAATGTTTATTATTCATGCTAGAATTGTATTAACCGGAAACATAATACATGTGTGAATACATAGACAAACAGTATGTCACTAGTATGCCTCTATTTGACTAGCTCGTTGAATCAAACATGGTTAAGTTTCCTAGCCATAGACATGAGTTGTCATTTGATTAACGGGGTCACATCATTAGAGAATGATGTGATTGACTTGACCCATTCCGTTAGCATAGCACTTGATCGTTTAGTTTGTTGCTATTGCTTTCTTCATGACTTATACATGTTCATATGACTATGAGATTATGCAACTCCCGTTTATCGGATGAACACTTTGTGTGCTACCAAACGTCACAACGTAACTGGGTGATTATAAAGGTGCTCTACAGGTGTCTCCGTAGGTACTTGTTGGGTTGGCGTATTTCGAGATTAGGATTTGTCACTCCGATTGTCGGAGAGGTATCTCTGGGCCTTCTGGGTAATGCACATCACTTAAGCCTTGCAAGCATTGCAACTAATAAGTTAGTTGCGGGATGATGTATTACGGAACGAGTAAAGAGACTTGCCGATAACGAGATTGAACTAGGTATTGAGATACCGACGATCGAATCTCGGGCAAGTAACATACCGATGACAAAGGGAACAACGTATGTTGTTATGCAGTCTGACCGATAAAAGATCTTCGTAGAATATGTAGGAGCCAATATGAGCATCCAGGTTCCGCTATTGGTTATTGACCAGAGACGTGTCTCGGTCATGTCTACATTGTTCTCGAACCCGTAGGGTTCGCACGCTTAACGTTACGATGACAGTTTCATTATGAGTTTATATATTTTGATGTACCGAAGGTTGTTCGGAGTCCCGAATATGATCACGGACATGACGAGGAGTCTCCTAATGGTCGAGACATAAAGATCGATATATTGGATGGCTATATTCGGACACCGGAAGTGTTTCGGGTGATTTCGGAGAAAACCGGAGTGCCGGAAGGGTTACCGGAACCCCCCGGGGAAGTATTGGGCCTTAGTGGGCCTGAGGGGAGAGAAAGGGCAGCAGCCCAGGAGGTGGCGCACCCCCTCCCATGGGGAGTCCGAATTGGACTAGGGAGGGGGGCGCGGCCCCTCTTTCCCTCTCCCTCTCCCTCTCTTTCCACCCCCCTTATCTCTTCCTAGTTGGACTAGGAAAGGGGAGTCCTATGAAGGAAATATGCCCTAGAGGCAATAATAAAGTTATTATTTATTTCCTTATATCATGATAAAAGTTTATTATTCATGCTAGAATTGTATTAACCGGAAACATAATACATGTGTGAATACATAGACAAACAGAGTGTCACTAGTATGCCTCTACTAGACTAGCTTGTTAATCAAAGATGGTTATGTTTCCTAACCATAGACAAAGAGTTGTCATTTGATTAACAGGATCACATCATTAGTTGAATGATCTGATTGACATGACCCATTCCATTAGCTTAGCACCCGATCGTTTAGTATGTTGCTATTGCTTTCTTCATGACTTATACATGTTCCTATGACTATGAGATTATGCAACTCCCGTTTGCCAGAGGAACACTTTGTGTGCTACCAAACGTCACAACGTAACTGGGTGATTATAAAGGAGCTCTACAGGTGTCTCCAAAGGTACATGTTGGGTTGGCGTATTTCGAGATTAGGATTTGTCACTCCGATTGTCGGAGAGGTATCTCTGGGCCCTCTCGGTAATGCACATCACTTAAGCCTTGCAAGCATTGCAACTAATGAGTTAGTTGCGGGATGATGTATTACAGAACGATTTAAGAGACTTGCCAGTAACGAGATTGAACTAGGTATGGGATACCGACGATCGAATCTCGGGCAAGTAACATACAGATGACAAAGAGAACAACGTATGTTGTTATGCGGTCTGACCAATAAAAGATCTTCGTAGAATATGTAGGAGCCAATATGAGCATCCAGGTTCCGCTATTGGTTATTGACCGGAGACGTGTCTCGGTCATGTCTACATTGTTCTCGAACCCGTAGGGTCCGCACGCTTAAGGTTACGATGACAGTTATATTATGAGTTTATACATTTTGATGTACTGAAGGTTGTTCGGAGTCCCGGATGTGATCACGGACATGACGAGGAGTCTTGAAATGGCCGAGACATAAAGATTGATATATTGGAAGCCTATGTTTGGATATCGGAAGTGTTCCGGGTGAAATCAGGATTTTACCGGAGTACCGGGAGGTTACCGGAACCCCCCGGGAGCTATATGGGTCTAAGTGGGCCTTAGTGGAAAAGAGAAGGGGCAGCCCTAGATGGGCCACGCGCCCCTCCCCTCCCTTTGTCCGAATAGGACAAGGAGAGGGCGCCGGCCCCCCTCTCTCTTTCCCCCCCTCCGCGAATCCTATTCCAACTAGGATTGGGGGGGGGGAATCCTACTCCCAGAGGGAGTAGGACTCCTCCTGGCGCGCCTCTCCTAGGCCGGCCGCACACCCCCCCTTTTGAGCCTTTATATACGGAGGCAGGAGCACCCGAGAGAAACACAAGTTGATCCACGTCATCATATTCTTAGCCGTGTGCGGTGCCCCCTTCCACCATAGTCCTCGATAATATTGTAGTGGTGCTTAGGCGAAGCCCTGCTTCAGTAGTACATCAAGATCGTCACCAAGCCATCGTGCTGACGGAACTCTTCCTCGACACTTTGCTGGATCAAAGTCCGGGGATCGTCATCGAGCTGAACGTGTGCTAAAACTCGGAGGTGCCGTAGTTTCGGGGCTTGATCGGTCGGGCCGTGAAGACGTACGACTACATCAACCAAATGCTTCCGTTGTCGATCTACAAGGGTACGTAGATCATACTCTCCCCTCTCGTTGCTATGCATCACCATGATCTTGCGTGAGCGTAGGATTTGTTTTGAAATTACCGCGAAACCCAACAGTGGCATCCAAGCCTAGGTTTTATACGTTGATGTTATATGCACGAGTAGAACACAGGTGAGTTGTGGGCGATATAGCGATATAAGTCATACTGCTTACCAGCATGTCATAATTTGGTTCAGCGGTATTGTTGGATGAAGCGGCCCAGACCGACATTACGCGTACGCTTACGCGAGACCGGTTCTCCCGACGTGCTTTGCACATAGATGGCTTGCGGGTGACAGTTTCTCCAACTTTAGTTGAACTGAGTGTGGCTACGCCCGGTCCTTGCGAAGGTTAAAACAGCACCAACTTGACAAACTATCATTGTGGTTTTTGATGCGTAGGTAAGATTGGTTCTTGCTTAAGTCCGTAGCAGCCACGTAAAACATGCAACAACAAAGTAGAGGACGTCTAACTTGTTTTTGCAGGGCATGTTGTGATGTGATATGGTCAAGACATGATGCTAAATTTTATTGTATGAGATGACCATGTTTTGTAACCGAGTTATCGGCAACTGGTAGGAGCCATATGGTTGTCGCTTTATTGTATGCAATGCAATCGCGCTGTAATGCTTTACTTTATCACTAAGCGGTAGCGATAGTCGTGGAAGCATAAGATTGGCGAGATGACAACGATGCTACGATGGAGATCAAGGTGTCGCGCCGGTGAGGATGGTGATCATGACGGTGCTTCGGAGACGGAGATCACAAGCACAAGATGATGATGGCCATATCATATCACTTATATTGATTGCATGTGATGTTTATCTTTTATGCATCTTATCTTGCTTTGATTGACGGTAGCATTATAAGATGATCTCTCACTAAATTATCAAGAAGTGTTCTCCCTGAGTATGCACCGTTGCGAAAGTTCTTCGTGCTGAGACACCACGTGATGATCGGGTGTGATAGGCTGTACGTTCAAATACAACGGGTGCAAGCCAGTTTTGCACACGCAGAATACTCAGGTTAAACTTGACGAGCCTAGCATATGCAGATATGGCCTCGGAACACGGAGACCGAAAGGTCGAGCGTGAATCATATAGTAGATATGATCAACATAGTGATGTTCACCAATGAAACTACTCCATCTCACGTGATGATCGGACATGGTTTAGTTGATTTGGATCACGTAATCACTTAGAGGATTAGAGGGATATCTATCTAAGTGGGAGTTCTTTAAGTAATATGATTAATTGAACCTAAATTTATCATGAACTTAGTACCTAATAGTATCTTGCTTGTTTATGTATGATTGTAGATAAATGGCCCGTGCTGTTGTTCCGTTGAATTTTAATGCGTTCCTTGAGAAAGCAAAGTTGAAAGATGATAGTAGCAATTACACAGACTGGGTCCGTAACTTGAGGATTATCCTCATTGCTGCACAGAAGAATTACGTCCTGGAAGCACCGCTGGGTGCCAGGCCTGCTGCAGGAGCAACGTCGGATGTTATGAACGTCTAGCAGAGCAAAGCTGATGACTACTCGATAGTTCAGTGTGCCATGCTTTACGGCTTAGAATCGGGACTTCAACGACGTTTTGAACGTCATGGAGCATATGAGATGTTCCAGGAGTTGAAGTTAATATTTCAAGCAAATGCCCGGATTGAGAGATACGAAGTCTCCAATAAGTTCTATAGCTGCAAGATGGAGGAGAACAGTTCTGTCAGTGAGCATATACTCAAAATGTCTGGGTATAATAATCACTTGATTCAGTGGGAGTTAATCTTCCGGATGATTGCGTCATTGACAGAATTCTCCAATCACTGCCACCAAGCTACAAGAGCTTCGTGATGAACTATAATATGCAAGGGATGAATAAGACTATTCCCGAGCTCTTCGCGATGCTGAAAGCTGCGGAGGTAGAAATCAAGAAGGAGCATCAAGTGTTGATGGTCAACAAGACCACTAGTTTCAAGAAAAAGGGCAAAGGGAAGAAGAAGGGGAACTTCAAGAAGAACGGCAAGCAAGTTGCTGCTCAAGAGAAGAAACCCAAGTCTGGACCTAAGCCTGAAACTGAGTGCTTCTACTGCAAGCAGACTGGTCACTGGAAGCGGAACTGCCCCAAGTATTTGGCGGATAAGAAGGATGGCAAGGTGAACAAAGGTATATGTGATATACATGTTATTGATGTGTACCTTACTAATGCTCGCAGTAGCACCTGGGTATTTGATACTGGTTCTGTTGCTAATATTTGCAACTCGAAACAGGGACTACGGATTAAGCGAAGATTGGCTAAGGATGAGGTGACGATGCGCGTGGGAAACGGTTCCAAAGTCGATGTGATCGCAGTCGGCACGCTACCTCTACATCTACCTTCGGGATTAATATTAGACCTGAATAATTGTTATTTGGTGCCAGCGTTGAGCATGAACATTATATCTGGATCTTGTTTGATGCGAGACGGTTATTCATTTAAATCAGAGAATAATGGTTGTTCTATTTATATGAGTAATATCTTTTATGGTCATGCACCCTTGAAGAGTGGTCTATTCTTGTTAAATCTCGATAGTAGTAACACACATATTCATAATGTTGAAACCAAAAGATGCAGAGTTGATAATGATAGTGCAACTTATTTCTGGCACTGCCGTTTAGGTCATATCGGTGTAAAGCGCATGAAGAAACTCCATACTGATGGACTTTTGGAACCACTTGATTATGAATCACTTGGTACTTGCGAACCGTGCCTCATGGGCAAGATGACTAAAACACCGTTCTCCGGTACTATGGAGAGAGCAACAGATTTGTTGGAAATCATACATACAGATGTATGTGGTCCGATGAATATTGAGGCTCGTGGCGGATATCGTTATTTTCTCACCTTCACAGATGACTTAAGCAGATATGGGTATATCTACTTAATGAAACATAAGTCTGAGACATTTGAAAAGTTCAAAGAATTTCAGAGTGAAGTTGAAAATCATCGTAACAAGAAAATAAAGTTTCTACGATCTGATCGTGGAGGAGAATATTTGAGTTACGAGTTTGGTGTACATTTGAAACAATGCGGAATAGTTTCGCAACTCACGCCACCCGGAACACCACAGCGTAATGGTGTGTCCGAACATCGTAATCGTACTTTACTAGATATGGTGCGATCTATGATGTCTCTTACTGATTTACCGCTATCGTTTTGGGGTTATGCTTTGGAGACGGCCGCATTCACGTTAAATAGGGCACCATCAAAATCCGTTGAGACGACGCCTTATGAACTATGGTTTGGCAAGAAACCAAAGTTGTCGTTTCTGAAAGTTTGGGGCTGCGATGCTTATGTGAAAAAGCTTCAACCTGATAAGCTCGAACCCAAATCGGAGAAATGTGTCTTCATAGGATATCCAAAGGAGACTATTGGATACACCTTCTATCACAGATCCGAAGGCAAGACTTTTGTTGCTAAGTTGGAAACTTTCTAGAGAAGGAGTTTCTCTCGAAAGAAGTGAGTGGGAGGAAAGTAGAACTTGACGAGGTAACTGTACCTGCTCCCTTATTGGAAAGTAGTGCATCACAGAAAAATGTTTCTGTGACACCTACGCCAATTAGTGAGGAAGCTAATGATAATGATCATGAAACTTCAAAACAAGATACTACTGAACCTCGTAGATCAACCAGAGTAAGATCCGCACCAGAGTGGTACGGTAATCCTGTTCTGGAAGTCATGCTACTAGATCATGATGAACCTACGAACTATGAAGAAGCGATGGTGAGCCCAGATTCCGCAAAATGGCTTGAAGCCATGAAATCTGAGATGGGATCCATGTATGAGAACAAAGTGTGGACTTTGGTTGACTTGCCCAATGATCGGCAAGCAATTGAGAATAAATGGATCTTCAAGAAGAAGACTGACGCCGACGGTAATATTACTGTCTACAAAGCTCGACTTGTCGCAAAAGGGTTTCGGCAAGTTCAAGGGATTGACTACGATGAGACCTTCTCACCCGTAGCGATGCTTAAGTCTGTCCGAATCATGTTAGCAATTGCCGCATTTTATGATTATGAAATTTGGCAGATGGATGTCAAAACTGCATTCCTGAATGGATTTCTGGAAGAAGAGTTGTATATGATGCAACCGGAAGGTTTTGTCGATCCAAAGGGAGCTAACAAAGTGTGCAAGCTCCAGCGATCCATTTATGGACTGGTGCAAGCCTCTCGGAGTTGGAATAAATGCTTTGATAGTGTGATCAAAGCATTTGGTTTTATACAGACTTTTGGAGAAGCCTGTATTTACAAGAAAGTGAGTGGGAGCTCTGTAGCATTTCTGATATTATATGTGGATGACATATTACTGATCGGAAATGATATAGAATTTCTGGATAGCATAAAGGGATACTTGAATAAAAGTTTTTCAATGAAAGACCTCGGTGAAGCTGCTTACATATTAGGCATAAAGATCTATAGAGATAGATCAAGACGTTTAATTGGACTTTCACAAAGCACATACCTTGACAAGATTTTGAAGAAGTTCAAAATGGATCAAGCAAAGAAAGGGTTCTTGCCTGTGTTACAAGGTGTGAAGTTGAGTCGGACTCAATGCCCGACCACTGCAGAAGATAGAGAGAAGATGAAAGATGTTCCCTATGCTTCAGCCATAGGCTCTATCATGTATGCAATGCTGTGTACCAGACCTGATGTGTGCCTTGCTATAAGTCTAGCAGGGAGGTACCAAAGTAATCCAGGAGTGGATCACTGGACAGCGGTCAAGAACATCCTGAAGTACCTGAAAAGGACTAAGGATATGTTTCTCGTATATGGAGGTGACAAAGAGCTCATCGTAAACGGTTACGTTGATGCAAGCTTTGACACTGATCCGGACGATTCTAAATCGCAAACCGGATACGTGTTTACATTAAACGGTGGAGCTGTCAGTTGGTGCAGTTCTAAACAAAGCGTCGTGGCGGGATCTACGTGTGAAGCGGAATACATAGCTGCTTCGGAAGCAGCAAATGAAGGAGTCTAGATGAAGGAGTTCATATCCGATCTAGGTGTCATACCTAGTGCATCGGGTCCAATGAAAATCTTTTGTGACAATACTGGTGCAATTGCCTTGGCGAAGGAATCCAGATTTCACAAGAGAACCAAGCACATCAAGAGACGCTTCAATTCCATCCGGGATCTAGTCCAGGTGGGAGACATAGAGATTTGCAAGATACATACGGATCTGAATGTTGCAGACCCGTTGACTAAGCCTCTTCCACGAGCAAAACATGATCAGCACCAAGGCTCCATGGGTGTTAGAATCATTACTGTGTAATCTAGATTATTGACTCTAGTGCAAGTGGGAGACTGAAGGAAATATGCCCTAGAGGCAATAATAAAGTTATTATTTATTTCCTTATATCATGATAAAAGTTTATTATTCATGCTAGAATTGTATTAACCGGAAACATAATACATGTGTGAATACATAGACAAACAGAGTGTCACTAGTATGCCTCTACTAGACTAGCTTGTTAATCAAAGATGGTTATGTTTCCTAACCATAGACAAAGAGTTGTCATTTGATTAACAGGATCACATCATTAGTTGAATGATCTGATTGACATGACCCATTCCATTAGCTTAGCACCCGATCGTTTAGTATGTTGCTATTGCTTTCTTCATGACTTATACATGTTCCTATGACTATGAGATTATGCAACTCCCGTTTGCCAGAGGAACACTTTGTGTGCTACCAAACGTCACAACGTAACTGGGTGATTATAAAGGAGCTCTACAGGTGTCTCCAAAGGTACATGTTGGGTTGGCGTATTTCGAGATTAGGATTTGTCACTCCGATTGTCGGAGAGGTATCTCTGGGCCCTCTCGGTAATGCACATCACTTAAGCCTTGCAAGCATTGCAACTAATGAGTTAGTTGCGGGATGATGTATTACAGAATGAGTAAAGAGACTTGCCGGTAACGAGATTGAACTAGGTATGGGATACCGACGATCGAGTCTCGGGCAAGTAACATACAGATGACAAAGGGAACAACATATGTTGTTATGCGGTCTGACCGATAAAAGATCTTTGTAGAATATGTAGGAGCCAATATGAGCATCCAGGTTCCGCTATTGGTTATTGACCGGGGACGTGTCTCGGTCATGTCTACATTGTTCTCGAACCCGTAGGGTCCGCATGCTTAAGGTTACGATGACAGTTATATTATGAGTTTATACATTTTGATGTACGGAAGATTGTTCGGAGTCCCGGATGTGATCACGGACATGACGAGGAGTCTCGAAATGGTCGAGACATAAAGATTGATATATTGGAATCCTATGTTTGGATATTGGAAGTGTTCCGGTGAAATCGGGATTTTACCGGAGTACCGGGAGGTTACCGGAACCTCCCGGGAGCTATATGGTCCTAAGTGGGCCTTAGTGGAAAAGAGAAGGGGCAGCCCTAGATGGGCCGCGCGCCCCTCCCCTCCCTTGGTCCGAATAGGACAAGGAGAGGGGGCCGGCCCCCCTCTCTCTTTTCCCCCCTCCGTGAATCCTATTCCAACTAGGATTGGGGGGGGGGGAATCCTACTCCCAGAGGGAGTAGGACTCCTCCTGGCGCGCCTCTCCTAGGCCGGCCGCACCCCCCTTTTGAGCCTTTATACATGGAGGCAGGAGCACCCCAGAGAAACACAAGTTGATCCACGTGATCATATTCTTAGCCGTGTGCGGTGCCCCCTTCCACCATAGTCCTCGATAATATTGTAGTGGTGCTTAGGCGAAGCCCTGCTGCAGTAGTACATCAAGATAATCACCACGCCGTCGTGCTGACGGAACTCTTCCCCGACACTTTGCTGGATCGGAGTCCGGGGATCGTCATCGAGCTGAACGTGTGCTAGAACTCAGAGGTGCCGTAGTTTCGGTGCTTGATCGGTCGGGCCGTGAAGACGTACGACTACATCAACCAAACGCTTCCGTTGTCGATCTACAAGGGTACGTAGATCATACTCTCCCCTCTCGTTGCTATGCATCACCATGATCTTGCGTGAGCGTAGGAATTTTTTTGAAATTACCGCGAAACCCAACATCCTACTCCTACTAGAAGGAGGACTCCCCCCTCCTTGGCGTGCCCCAAGGGCCGGCCGGCCTCTCCCCCTTGCTCCTTTATATACAGGGGCAGGGGGGCACCTCTAGACACACAAGTTGATCTTCGTGATCGTTCTCTTAGCCGTGTGCGGTGTCCCCCTCCACCATAATCCTCGATAATATTGTAGCGGTGCTTAGGCGAAGCCCTGCGACGGTAGAACATCAAGATCTTCACCACGCCGTCGTGCTAACGGAACTCTTCCCCGACACTTTGCTGGATCGGAGTTCGAGGATCGTCATCGAGCTGAATGTGTGCTAGAACTCCGAGGTGCCGTAGTTTCGGTGCTTGATCGGTCGGGCCGTGAAGACGTACGACTACATCAACCGCTTTGTGCTAACGCTTCCGCTTCCGGTCTATGAGGGTACGTAGACAACACTCTCCCCTCTCGTTGCTATGCATCACCATGATCTTGCGTGTGTGTAGGAATTTTTTTGAAATTACTACATTCCCCAATAGTGGCATCTGAGCCTAGGTTTTATGCATTGATGTTGGGCACGAGAAGAACACAAGTGAGTTGTGGGTGATATAAGTCATACTGCTTACCATCATGTCATACTTTGGTTCGGCGGTATTGTTGGATGAAGCGGCCCGGACCGACATTACGCGTACGCTTACGCGAGACTGGTTCTACCGACGTGCTTTGCACACAGGTGGCTGGCGGGTGTCAGTTTCTCCAACTTCAGTTGAACCGAGTATCGCTACGCCCGGTCCTTGCGAAGGTTAAAACAGCACCAACTTGACAAACTATCATTGTGGTTTTGATGCATAGGTAAGAACGGTTCTTGCTAAGCCCGTAGCAGCCACGTAAAACTAGCAAGAACAAAGTAGAGGACGTCTAACTTGTTTTTGCAGGGCATGTTGTGATGTGATATGGTCAAGACGTGATGAGATATAAGTTTTTGTATGAGATGATCATGTTTTGTTGAAGTTATCGGCAACTGGCAAAAGCCTTATGGTTATCTCTCTATTGCATAAGATGCAAGCGCCAAATAATTGCTTTACTTTATCGCTATGCGACAACAATAGTTGCAAGAGTAATTGTTGGCGAGACAACCATGTGACGACACATTGATATAGATCAAGGTGATGGAGATCATGGTGCCATGCCAGTGACGATGGAGATCATGACGATTCTTTGGAGATGGAGATCAAAGGCACAAGATGATGATGGCCATATCATGTCACATATTATGATTGCATGTGATGTTTATCTTTTATACATCTTATTTTGCTTAGTTGGGCGGTAGCTTTATAAGATAATCTCTCACTAAATTATCAAGGTATAAGTGTCTCCCTGAGTATGCACCGTTGCGAAAGTTCTTCGTGCTGAGACACCACGTGATGATCGGGTGTGATAGGCTCTACATTCAAATACAACGGGTGCAAAACAGTTGCACACACGGAATACTCAGGTTATACTTGACGAGCCTAGCATATAACAGATATGGCCTCGGAACACGGAGACCGAAAGGTCGAGCGTGAATCATATAGTAGATATGATCAACATAGTGATGTTCACCATTGAAACTACTCCATCTCATGTGATGATCGGACATGGTTTAGTTGATTTGGATCACGTGATCACTTAGAGGATTAGAGGGATGTCTATCTAAGTGGGAGTTCTTAAGTAATATGATTAATTGAACTTAAATTTATCATGAACTTATTCCTGGTAGTATTAGCATATCTATATTGTAGATCAATAGCTCGTGTTTAGCTTCCCTGTTTTATTTTTGATATGTTCCTAGAGAAAACTAAGTTGAAAGATGTTAGTAGCAATGATGCGGATTGGATCCGTGATCTGAGGTTTATCCTCATTGCTGCACAAAAGAATTATGTCTTCGGTGCACCGCTAGGTGACAGACCTATTGCAGGAGTAGATGCAGACGTTATGAACGTTTGGCTAGCTCAATATGATGACTACTTGATAGTTTAGTGCACCATGCTTAACGGCTTAGAATCGGGACTTCAAAGACGTTTTGAATGTCATGGTCTTGGAAATATGCCCTAGAGGCAATAATAAATTAGTTATTATTATATTTCCTTGTTCATGATAATCGTTTATTATCCATGCTAGAATTGTATTGATAGGAAACTCAGATACATGTGTGGATACATAGACAACACCATGTCCCTAGTAAGCCTCTAGTTGACTAGCTCGTTGATCAATAGATGGTTACGGTTTCCTGACCATGGACATTGGATGTCATTGATAACGGGATCACATCATTAGGAGAATGATGTGATGGACAAATACCCAATCCTAAGCCTAGCACAAGATCATGTAGTTCGTATGCTAAAGCTTTTCTAATGTCAAGTATCATTTCCTTAGACCATGAGATTGTGCAACTCCCGGATACCGTAGGAGTGCTTTGGGTGTGCCAAACGTCACAACGTAACTGGGTGGCTATAAAGGTACACTACAGGTATCTCCGAAAGTGTCTGTTGGGTTGGCACGAATCGAGACTGGGATTTGTCACTCCGTGTAAACGGAGAGGTATCTCTGGGCCCACTCGGTAGGACATCATCATAATGTGCACAATGTGATCAAGGAGTTGATCACGGGATGATGTGTTACGAAACGAGTAAAGAGACTTGCCGGTAACGAGATTGAACAAGGTATCGGGATACCGACGATCGAATCTCGGGCAAGTATCGTACCGCTAGACAAAGGGAATTGTATACGGGATTGATTAAGTCCTTGACATCGTGGTTCATCCGATGAGATCATCGTGGAACATGTGGGAGCCAACATGGGTATCCAGATCCCGCTGTTGGTTATTGACCGGAGAGTCATCTCGGTCATGTCTGCATGTCTCCCGAACCCGTAGGGTCTACACACTTAAGGTTCGGTGACGCTAGGGTTATAGAGATATTAGTATGCGGTAACCCGAAAGTTGTTCGGAGTCCCGGATGAGATCCCGGACGTCACGAGGAGTTCCGGAATGGTCCGGAGGTAAAGATTTATATATGGGAAGTCTTGTTTTGGTCACCGGAAAAGTTTCGCGCATTATCGGTATTGTACCGGGAGTGCCGAAAGGGGTCCGGGGGTCCACCAGGGGGTCCACCTGCCCCGGGGGGCCACATGGGCTGTAGGGGTGTGCGCCTTGGCCTATATGGGCCAAGGGCACCAGCCCCAAGAGGCCCATGCGCCAAGAGATAAGGGAAAGGAAGAGTCCTAAAGGGGGAAGGCACCTCCGAGGTGCCTTGGGGAGGATGGACTCCTCCCTGGCCGCACCCTTCCTTGGAGGAAGGGCCAAGGCTGCGCCCCCCCTCTCCCTTGGCCCTATATATAGTGGGGGGAAGGGAGGGCAGCCAACCTAAGCCCTGGCGCCTCCCTCTCCCTCCCATGACACATCTCCCTCCTCCCGCAGCGCTTGGCGAAGCCCTGTTGGAATCCCGCTACTTCCACCACCACGCCGTCGTGCTGCTGGATCTCCATCAACCTCTCCTCCCCCTTGCTGGATCAAGAAGGAGGAGACGTCGCTGCTCCGTACGTGTGTTGAACGCGGAGGTGCCGTCCGTTCGGCGCTAGGATCATCGGTGATTTGGATCACGACGAGTACGACTCCATCAACCCCGTTCTCTTGAACGCTTCCGCGCGCGATCTACAAGGGTATGTAGATCCACTCCTCCCTCGTTGCTAGATGACTCCATAGATAGATCTTGGTGACACGTAGGAAAATTTTGAATTTATGCTACGTTCCCCAACAGTGGCATCATGAGCTAGGTCTATGCGTAGTTTCTATGCACGAGTAGAACACAAAGTAGTTGTGGGCGTTGATTTTGTTCAATATGCTTACCGTTACTAGTCCAATCTTGATTCGGTGGCATTGTGGGATGAAGCGGCCCGGACCGACCTTACACGTACTCTTACGTGAGACTGGTTCCACCGACTGACATGCACTAGTTGCATAAGGTGGCTAGCGGGTGTCTGTCTCTCCCACTTTAGTCGGATCGGATTCGATGAAAAGGGTCCTTATGAAGGGTAAATAGCAATTGGCATATCACGTTGTGGTTTTTGCGTAGGTAAGAAACGTTCTTGCTAGAAACCCATAGCAGCCACGTAAAACATGCAAACAACAATTAGAGGACGTCTAACTTGTTTTTGCAGGGTATGCTATGTGATGTGATATGGCCAAAAGGATGTGATGAATGATATATGTGATGTATGAGATTGATCATGTTCTTGTAATAGGAATCACGACTTGCATGTCGATGAGTATGACAACCGGCAGGAGCCATAGGAGTTGTCTTAATTTATTTATGACCTGCGTGTCAACATAAACGTCATGTAATTACTTTACTTTATTGCTAACCGTTAGCTGTAGTAGTAGAAGTAATAGTTGACGAGACAACTTCATGAAGACACGATGATAGAGATCATGATGATGGAGATCATGGTGTCATGCCGGTGACGATGATGATCATGGAGCCCCGAAGATGGAGATCAAGAGGAGCAAAGTGATGATGGCCATATCATGTCACTATTTGATTGCATGTGATGTTTATCATGTTTATGCATCTTGTTTACTTAGAACGACGGTAGTAAATAAGATGATCCCTCATAATAATTTCAAGAAAGTGTTCCCCCTAACTGTGCACCGTTGCGACAGTTCGTTGTTTCGAAGCACCACGTGATGATCGGGTGTTAGATTCTAACGTTCACATACAACGGGTGTAAGACAGATTTACACACGCGAAACACTTAGGTTGACTTGACGAGCCTAGCATGTACAGACATGGCCTCGGAACACAAGAGACCGAAAGGTCGAGCATGAGTCGTATGGTAGATACGATCAACATGAAGATGTTCACCGATGATGACTAGTCCGTCTCACGTGATGATCGGACACGGCCTAGTTGACTCGGATCATGTAATCACTTAGATGACTAGAGGGATGTCTATCTGAGTGGGAGTTCACAAGATGAACTTAATTATCCTGAACATAGTCAAAAGGTCTTCGCAAATTATGTCGTAGCTCGCGCTTCAGTTCTACTGTTTAGATATGTTCCTAGAGAAAATTTAGTTGAAAGTTGATAGTAGCAATTATGCGGACTAGGTCCGTAAACTGAGGATTGTCCTCATTGCTTCATAGAAGGCTTATGTCCTTAATGCACCGCTCAGTGTGCTGAACCTCGAACGTTGTCTGTGGATGTTGCGAACATCTGACATACACATTTTGATAACTACGTGATAGTTCAGTTAAACGGCTTAGAGTTGAGGCACCGAAGACGTTTTGAAACGTCGCGAAACATATGAGATGTTTCGAGGGCTGAAATTGGGATTTCAGGCTCGTGCCCACGTCAAGAGGTATAAGACCTCCGACGATTTTCTTAGCCTGCAAACTAAGGGAGAAAAGCTCAATTGTTGAACTTGTGCTCAGATTGTCTGAGTACAACAATCGCTTGAATCGAGTGGGAGTTGATCTTCCAGATGAAATAGTGATGGTTCTCCGAAGTCATTACCACCAAGCTGCTAGAGCTTCGTGATGAACTATAATATATCAGGGACATATATGATGATCCTTGAGATATTCGCGATGTTTGACACCACAAAAGTAGAAATCAAGAAGGAGCATCAATTGTTGATGGTTGGTGAAACCACTAGTTTCAAGAAGGGCAAGGGCAAGAAGGGATACTTCATGAAACGGCAAATCAGCTGCTGCTCTAGTGAAGAAACCCAAGGTTGAACCCAAACCCGAGACTAAGTGCTTCTGTAATAAGGGGAACAACCACTGGAGCAGAATTACCCTAGATACTTGGTAGATGAGAAGGCTGGCAAGGTCGATAGAAGTATATTGGATATACATTGTGTTAATGTGTACTTTACTAGTACTCCTAGTAGCACCAGGGTATTAGATACCGGTTCGGTTGCTAAGTGTTAGTAACTCGAAATAAAAGCTACGGAATAAACGGAGACTAGCTAAAGGTGAGCTGACGATATGTGTTGGAAGTATTTCCAAGGTTGATCAAATATCGTACGCTCCCTCTACCATCGAGATTGGTGTTTGCGTTGAGCATAGACATGATTGGATTATGTCTATCGCAATACGGTTATTCATTTAAAGAGAATAATGGTTACTCTGTTTATTTGAATAATACCTTCAATGGTCTTACACCTGAAATGAATGGTTTATTGAATCTCGATCGTAGTGATACACATGTTCATGCCAAAAGATAGTAATGATAGTACCACCTACTTGTGGCACTGCCACGTAAGTCATATCGGTATAAAACGCATGAAGAAGCTCCATGTTGATGGATCTTTGGGCTCACTTGTTTTGAAAGGTTTGAGACATGCGAACCATGTCTATTGGTGTATATGCATGAAGAAACTCCATGCAAATGGACCGTTTGGACTCACTTGATTTTGAATCACTTGAGACATGCAAATCATACCACATGGGCAAGATGACTGAAAGCCTCGTTTTCAGTAAAATGGAACTAGAAAGCAACTTGTTGGAAGTAATACATTTTGATGTGTGCAATCCAATGAGTGCTGAGGCGTGTAGTGGATATCGTTATGTTCTTACTTCACAGATGATTTGAGTAGATGTTGAGTATATTTACTTGATGAATCACGAGTCTGAATTATTGAAAGGTTCAAGTAATTTCAGGGTGAAGTTGAAAGATCGTCGTGACAAGAGGATAAAATATCTATGATATGATCATAGAGATGAATATCTGAATTACGAGTTTGGCACAGAATTAAGACATTGTGGAAATTGTTTCACAACTAATACAGCCTGGAACACCATAGTGTGATGGTGTGTCCGAACATCATAACTGCACCCTATTGGATATGATGCATACCATGATGTCTCTTATCGAATTACCACGATAGTTTATGGGTTAGGCATTAGAGACAACCACATTCACTTTAAATAGGGCACCACGTAATTCCGATGAGATGACACCGTATGAACTATGGTTTAGAGAAACCTAAGCTGTCATTTCTTAAAAGTTTGGGGCTGCGACGCTTATGTGAAAAAGTTTCAGGCTGATAAGCTCGAACCCAAAGCGGATAAATGCATCTTCATAGGACACCCAAAACAGTTGGGTATACCTCCTGTCTCAGATCCGAAAGCAATAAGGGATTGTTTCTAGAATCGGGTCCTTTCTCGAGGAAAAGTTTCTCTCGAAAGAATTGAGTGGGAGGATGGTGGAGACTTGATGAGGTTATTGAACCGTCTCTTCAACTAGTGTGTGGCAGGGCACAGGAGTTGTTCCTGTGGCACCTACACCAATTGAAGTGGAAGCTTATGATAGTGATCATGAAACTTCAGATCAAGTCACTACCAAACCTCGTGGGATGACAAGGATGCGTACTACTTCAGAGTGGTACGTAATCCTGTCTTGGAAGTCATGTTGCTAGACAACAATGAACCTACGAGCTATGGAGAAGCGATGGTGGGCCTGGATTCCAAAATGGCTCGAGGCCATATAATCCGAGAGAGGATCCATATATGAAAACAAAGTGTAGACTTTGGAGAACTACTTGATGGTCGTAAGGCTGTTAGGTACATATGGATTTTAAAAGGAAGACGGACAATGATGGTAAGTATCACCATTAAGAAAGCTCGACTTGTCGTTAAGATGTTTTCCGACAAGTTCAAGGAGTTGACTGCGATGAGACTTTCTCACTCGTAGCGATGCTAAGAGTCTGTTGGAATTATATTAGCAATTACTGCATTATTTGTGAAATCTTGCAGATAGGATGCCAAAAACCATTGTTTCCTCGACAATTTTTGAGGAAAGGTTGTATGTGATACAACCGGAAGGTTTTGTTAATCCTGAAAGATGCTAATAAGTATGCAAAGCTCCAGCAATCCTTCTAAGGACTGGAGTAAGCATCTCGGAGTTGGAATGTATGCTTTGATAAGATGATCAAAGTTTTGGGTGTATACAAAGTTTATGAGAAACTTGTATTTCCAAAGAAGTGAGTGGGAGCACTATAGAATTTCTGATAAATATATGTTGACATATTGTTGATCAGAAATGACGTAGAATTTCTGGAAAGCATATAGGGTTATTTGGAAAGTGTTTTTCAATGGAAAGCCTGGATTAAGCTACTTGAACATTGAGCATCAAGATCTATAAGGATAGATCAAAATTCTTAATGGTACTTTCAAATGAGCACATACCTTGACATGATCTTGAAGGTGTTCAAGATGGACCAGTCAAAGAAGGAGTTCTTGCCTGAGTTGTAAGGTATGAAGTTAAGACTTAAAGCTCGACCACGGCAGAAGAAAGAGGAAGGACGAAGGTCGTCCCCTATGCTTTTGTCATAGGCTCTATACGGTATGCCATGCTGAGTACCGCACCTGATGTGTGCCTTGCCACATATCTGGCAAGAGGGTACAAAGGTAATCTAGGAGTAGATCACCAGATAGCGGTCTAAATTATCCTTATAGGAATAAGGATATGTTTCTCGGTTATGGAGGTGATAAAGAGTTCGACGTAAAGAGTTACGTCGATGCAAGCTTAACACCTATCCGGATAGCTCTGAGTAGAGATACCGGATATGTATAATGGAGCAACAATTTAGAATAGCTCCAAGTAGAACAGTTATTTGAAATGGCTCCAAATATAGCGTAGTAGCTGCATCTACAGGATGACATAGAGATTTGCGAAGTACATACGGATCTGAAAGATTCAGACCCGTTGACTATAACATCTCTCACAAGCATAACATGTTCAAACCTAGAACTCATCGAGTGTTAATCACATGGTAATGTGAACTAGATTATTGACTCTAGTAAATTCTTTGGGTGTTAGTCACATGGGGATGTGACCTTGAGTGTTAATCACATATCGATGTGAACTGGATTATTGACTCTAGTGCAAGTGGGAGACTGTTGGAAATATGCCCTAGAGGCAATAATAAATTAGTTATTATTATATTTCCTTGTTCATGATAATCGTTTATTATCCATGCTAGAATTGTATTGATAGGAAACTCAGATACATGTGTGGATACATAGACAACACCATGTCCCTAGTAAGCCTCTAGTTGACTAGCTCGTTGATCAATAGATGGTTACGGTTTCCTGACCATGGACATTGGATGTCATTGATAATGGGATCACATCATTAGGAGAATGATGTGATGGACAAGACCCAATCCTAAGCCTAGCACAAGATCATGTAGTTCGTATGCTAAAGCTTTTCTAATGTCAAGTATCATTTCCTTAGACCATGAGATTGTGCAACTCCCGGATACCGTAGGAGTGCTTTGGGTGTGCCAAACGTCACAACGTAACTGGGTGGCTATAAAGGTACACTACAGGTATCTCCGAAAGTGTCTGTTGGGTTGGCACGAATCGAGACTGGGATTTGTCACTCCGTGTAAACGGAGAGGTATCTCTGGGCCCACTCGGTAGGACATCATCATAATGTGCACAATGTGATCAAGGAGTTGATCACGGGATGATGTGTTATGAAACGAGTAAAGAGACTTGCCGGTAACGAGATTGAACAAGGTATCGGGATACCGACGATCGAATCTCGAGCAAGTATCGTACCGCTAGACAAAGGGAATTGTATACGGGATTGATTAAGTCCTTGACATCATGGTTCATCCGATGAGATCATCGTGGAACATGTGGGAGCCAACATGGGTATCCAGATCCCGCTGTTGGTTATTGACCGGAGAGTCATCTCGGTCATGTCTGCATGTCTCCCGAACCCGTAGGGTCTACACACTTAAGGTTCGGTGACGCTAGGGTTATAGAGATATTAGTATGCGGTAACCTGAAAGTTGTTTGGAGTCCCGGATGAGATCCCGGACGTCACGAGGAGTTCCGGAATGGTCCGGAGGTAAATATTTATATATGGGAAGTCTTGTTTTGGTCGTCGGAAAAGTTTTGCGCATTATCGGTATTGTACCGGGAGTGCCGAAAGGGGTCCGGGGGTCCACCAAGGGGGTCCACCTGCCCTGGGGGGGCACATGGGCTGTAGGGGTGTGCGCCTTGGCCTATATGGGCCAAGGGAACCAGCCCCAAGAGGCCCATGCACCAAGAGATAAGGGAAAGGAAGAGTCCTAAAGGGGGAAGGCACCTCCGAGGTGCCTTGGGGAGGATGGACTCCTCCCTGGCCGCACCCTTCCTTGGAGGTGAAGGAAATATGCCCTAGAGGCAATAATAAAGTTATTATTTATTTCCTTATATCATGATAAATGTTTATTATTCATGCTAGAATTGTATTAACCGGAAACATAATACATGTGTGAATACATAGACAAACAGAGTGTCACTAGTATGCCTCTACTTGACTAGCTCGTTAATCAAAGATGGTTATGTTTCCTAACCATGAACAATGAGTTGTTATTTGATTAACGAGGTCACATCATTAGTAGAATGATCTGATTGACATGACCCATTCCATTAGCTTAGCACCCGATCGTTTAGTATGTTGCTATTGCTTTCTTCATGACTTATACATGTTCCTATGACTATGAGATTATGCAACTCCCGTTTACCGGAGGAACACTTTGGGTACTACCAAACGTCACAACGTAACTGGGTGATTATAAAGGAGTACTACAGGTGTCTCCAATGGTCGATGTTGGGTTGGCGTATTTCGAGATTAGGATTTGTCACTCCGATTGTCGGAGAGGTATCTCTGGGCCCTCTCGGTAATACACATCACATAAGCCTTGCAAGCATTACAACTAATATGTTAGTTGTGAGATGATGTATTACGGAACGAGTAAAGAGACTTGCCGGTAACGAGATTGAACTAGGTATTGGATACCGACGATCGAATCTCGGGCAAGTAACATACCGATGACAAAGGGAACAACGTATGTTGTTATGCGGTCTGACCGATAAAGATCTTCGTAGAATATGTAGGAGCCAATATGGGCATCCAGGTCCCGCTATTGGTTATTGACCAGAGACGTGTCTCGGTCATGTCTACATTGTTCTCGAACCCGTAGGGTCCGCACGCTTAAGGTTACGATGACAGTTATATTATGAGTTTATGCATTTTGATGTACCGAAGGTTGTTCGGAGTCCCGGATGTGATCACGGACATGACGAGGAGTCTCGAAATGGTCGAGACATAAAGATTGATATATTGGAAGTCTATGTTTGGACATCGGAAGTGTTCCGGGTGAAATCGGGATTTTACCGGGTTACCGGGAGGTTACCGGAACCCCCCGGGAACCATATGGGCCATCATGGGCCTTAGTGGAAAGGTGAAAGGGGCTGCCCACAGGGGCTGCGCGCCTCCCCCCTTCCCCTAGTCCTATTAGGACTAGGAGAGGTGGCCGGCCACCCCTCTCCCTCTTTCCCCCTTGGGAATCCTAGTTGGAATAGGATTGGGGGGGGAGTCCTACTCCCGGTAGGAGTAGGACTCCTCCTGCGCCTCTCCCTCTTGGCCGGTGCACCCTCCCCCCTTGGCTCCTTTATATACGGAGGCAGGGGCACCTCTAAACACACAAGTTGACACAAGTTGATCCACGTGATCGATTCCTTAGCCGTGTGCGGTGCCCCCTGCCACCATATTCCTCGATAATACTGTAGCGGAGTTTAGGCGAAGCCCTGCTGCTGTAGTTCATCAAGATCGTCACCACGCCGTCGTGCTGACGGAACTCTTCCCCGACACTTTGCTGGATCGGAGTCCGGGGATCGTCATCGAGCTGAACGTGTGCTCGAACTCGGAGGTGCCGTAGTTTCGGTGCTTGATCGGTTGGATCGTGAAGACGTACGACTACTTCCTCTACGTCGTGTCATCGCTTCCGCAGTCGGTCTGCGTTGGGTACGTAGACAACACTCTCCCCTCGTTGCTATGCATCACATGATCTTGCGTGTGCGTAGGAAATTTTTTGAAATTACTACGAAACCCAACAGTGGCATCCGAGCCTAGGTTATTGATGTTGATGTTATATGCACGAGTAGAACACAAGTAAGTTGTGGACGATACAAGTCATACTGCCTACCAGCATGTCATACTTTGGTTCGGCGGTATTGTTGGACGAGACGACCCGGACCAACCTTACGCGTACGCTTACGCGAGACCGGTTCCCTCGACGTGCTTTGCACAGAGATGGCTTGCGGGCGACTGCCTCTCCAACTTTAGTTGAACCAAGTATGGCTACGCCCGGTCCTTGCGAAGGTTAAAACGGAGTCTATTTGACAAACTATCGTTGTGGTTTTGATGCGTAGGTGAGATTGGTTCTTACTTAAGCCCGTAGCAGCCACGTAAAACATGCAACAACAAAGTAGAGGACGTCTAACTTGTTTTTGCAGGGCATGTTGTGATGTGATATGGTCAAGGCATGATGCTGAATTTTATTGTATGAGATGATCATGTTTTGTAACCAAGTTATCGGCAACTGGCAGGAGCCATATGGTTGTCGCTTTATTGTATGCAATGCAATCGCGATGTAATGCTTTACTTTATTACTAAACGGTAGTGATAGTCGTGGAAGCATAAGATTGGCGAGACGACAACGATGCTACGATGGAGATCAAGGTGTCGCGCCGGTGACGATGGTGATCATGACGGTGCTTCGGAGATGGAGATCACAAGCACAAGATGATGATGGCCATATCATATCACTTATATTGATTGCATGTGATGTTTATCTTTTTATGCATCTTATCTTGCTTTGATTGACGGTAGCATTATAAGATGATCTCTCACTAAATTATCAAGAAGTGTTCTCCCTGAGTATGCACCGTTGCCAAAGTTCGTCGTGCCCAGACACCACGTGATGATCGGGTGTGATAAGCTCTACGTCCATCTACAACGGGTGCAAGCCAGTTTTGCACACGCAGAATACTCAGGTTAAACTTGACGAGCCTAGCATATGCAGATATGGCCTCGGAACACGGAGACCGAAAGGTCGAGCGTGAATCATATAGTAGATATGATCAACATAACGATGTTCACCATTGAAAACTACTCCATCTCACGTGATGATCGGTTATGGTTTAGTTGATTTGGATCACGTGATCACTTAGAGGATTAGAGGGATGTCTATCTAAGTGGGAGTTCTTAAGTAATATGATTAATTGAACTTAAATTTATCATGAACTTAGTCCTGGTAGTATTTTGCAAATTATGTTGTAGATCAATAGCTTGCGTTGTTGCTCTCATATGTTTATTTTGATATGTTCCTAGAGAAAATTGTGTTGAAAAATGTTAGTAGCAATGATGCGGATTCGATCCGTGATCTGAGGTTTATCCTCATTGCTGCACAGAAGAATTATGTCCTTAATGCACCGCTAGGTGACAGACCTATTGCAGGAGCAGATGCAGAAGTTATGAACGTCTGGCTAGCTCAATATGATGACTACTTGATAGTTTAGTGCACCATGCTTAACGGCTTAGAATCGGGACTTCAAAGACGTTTTGAACGTCATGGACCATATGAGATGTTCCAGGAATTGAAGTTAATATTTCAAGCAAATACCCGAGTTGAGAGATATGAAGTCTCCAACAAGTTCTATAGCTAAAAGATGGAGGAGAATCGCTCAACTAGTGAGCATGTGCTCAGATTGTCTGGGTACTTCAATCGCTTGAATCAAGTGGGAGTTAATCTTCCAGATAAGATAGTGATTGACAGAATTCTCTAGTCACCATCACCAAGTTAGTAGAACTTCGTGATGAACTATAGTATGCAAGGGATGATGAAAATGATTCCCGAGCTCTTCGTGATGTTGAAATCAACGAAGGTAGAAATCAAGAAAGAGCATCAAGTGTTGATGGTTGACAAGATCACTAGTTTCAAGAAAAGGGCAAAGGGAAAGAAAGGGGAACTTCAAGTAGATTGACAAGCAAGTTGTCACTCCCACGAAGAAGCCCAAAGCTGAACCAAAGCCTGAAACTGAGTGCTTACACTGCAAAGGAAATGGTCACTGGAAGCGGAACTACCCTAAATATTTGGTGGATAAGAAGGATGGCAAAGTGAAAAAGGGTATATTTGATATACAGGTGTTTGATGTGTGCTTTACTAGTGTTTATAGCAACCCCTCGGTATTTGGTACTGGTTCAGTTGCTAAGAGTAGTAACTCGAAACGGGAGTTGCAGAATAAACAGAAACTAGTTAAGGGTGAAGTGATGATGTGTGTTGAAAGTAGTTTCAAGATTGATATGATCATCATCGCACACTCCCTATTCTTTCGGGATTAGTGTTGAACCTAAATAAATGTTATTTGGTGTTTGCGTTGAGCATGAATATGATTTGATCATGTTTATTGCAATACGGTTATTCATTTAAGTAAGAGAATAAACTGTTGTTCTATTTACATGAATAAAACCTTATATGGTTACACACCCAATGAAAATGGTTCATTGGATCTCGATCGTAGTGATACACATATTCATAATATTGATGCCAAAAGATGCAAAGTTAATAATGATAGTGCAACTTATTTGTGGCACTGCCGTTTGGGTCATATCGGTGTAAAGCGCATGAAGAAACTCCATAAAGATGGATTTTCGGAATCACTTGGTTATGAATCATTTGATGCTTGCGAACCGTGCCTTTTGGGCAAGATGACTAAAACTCCGTTCTTCGGAACAATGGAACGAGTTACTGACTTGTTGGAAATAATACATACCGATGTATGCGATCCAATGAGTGCTGTTGCTCGTGGCAAGCATCGTTGTTTTCTGACCTTCACAAGATGATTTGAGCAGATATGGGTATATCTACTTGATGAAACATAAGTCTGAAATAGTTGAAAGGTTCAAAGAATTTCAGAGTGAAGTGGAAAAATCATCGTAACAAGAAAATAAAGTTTCTGCGATCTGATCGCGGAGACAAATATTTGAGTTACGAGTTTGGTCTTCAATTAAAACAATGTGGAATAGTTTCACAGCTCACGCCACCTGGAACACCACATCGTTATGGTGTGTCCGAACGTCGTAACCGCACTTTATTTGATATGGTGCGATCTATGATATCTCTTTACCACTATCGTTTTGGGGTTATGCATTAGAGACAGCTGCATTCACGTTTTAAAATAGGGCACCATCTAAATCCGTTGAGACGACACTGTATGAACTATGGTTTAGCAGTAAACCTAAGCTGTTGTTTATTAAAGTTTGGGGCTGCGATGCTTATGTGAAAAAGTTTCATCCTGATAAGCTCGAACCCAAATCGGAGAAGTGCGTCTTCATAGAATACCCAAAGGAAATTGTTGGGTACACCTTCTATCACAGATCCGAAGGCAAGACATTCGTTGCTAAAATGGATCCTTTCCAGAGAAGGAGTTTCTCTCGAAAGAAGTGAGTGGGAGGAGAGTAGAACTTGATGAGGTAATTATACCTTCTCCCTTATTGGAAAGTAGTTCATCACAGAAATCAGTTCCAGTGATTCCTACACCAATAAGTGAGGAAGTTAATGATGATGATCATCAAACTTCAGATCAAGTTACTACCAAACCTCGTAGGTCTTCCAGAGTAAGATCCGCACCAGAGTGGTACGGTAATCATGTTCTGGAAGTCATGTTACTAGACCATGATGAACCTACGAACTATGAGGAAGCAATGATGAGCCCAGATTCCACGAAATGGCTTGAGGCCATGAAATCTGAGATATGATCCATGTATGAGAACAAAGTGTAGACTTTGATTGACTTGCCCGATGATCGGTGAGTCATTAAGAATAAATGGATCTTCAAGAGGAAGACGGACGTTGATAGTAGTGTTACTATCTACAAAGCTAGACTTGTCGAAAAAGGTTTTTGACAAAGTTCAAGGTGTTGAATACAATGAGATTTTCTTACTCGTATCGATGCTTAAAAGTCTGTCCGAATCATGTTAGCAATTGCCGCATTTTATGATTATGAAATTTGGCAGATGGATGTCAAAACTGCATTCCTGAATGGATTTCTGGAAGAAGAGTTGTATATGATGCAACCGGAAGGTTTTGTCGATCCAAAGGGAGCTAACAAAGTGTGCAAGCTCCAGCGATCCATTTATGGACTGGTGCAAGAATCTCGGAGTTGGAATATACGCTTTGATAAGTTGATCAAAGCATATAGTTATTGTACAGACTTACAGTGAAGCCTGTATTTACAAGAAAGTGAGTGGGAGCACTACAACATTTCTGATAAGTATATGTGAATGACATATTGTTGATCGGAAATAATGTAGAATTATTCTGCAAAGCATGAAAGGATACTTGAATAAAAGTTTTTCAAAGAAAGACCTTGGTGAAGCTGCTTACACATTGAGCATCAAGATCTATATAGATAGATGAAGACGCTTGATAAGATTTTCAATGAATACCTTGATAATTTTGAAATAGTTCAAAATGGAACAGTCAAAGAAGGAGTTCTTGCCTGTGTTGCAAGGTGTTAAGTTGAGTAAGACTCAAAGCCCGACCACGGCAGAAAATAGAAAGAGAATGAAAGTCATTCCCTATGCCTCAGTCATAGGTTCTATAAAGTATGCCATGCTGTATACCAGATCTATTGTATGCCATACCACTGAGTTTGGCAAGGGAGTACAATAGTGATCTAGGAGTAGATCACTGGAGAGCGGTCAAAATTGTCCTTAGTGGAATAAGGATATGTTTCTCGATTATGGAAAAAGGTTCGTCGTAAAAGGTTACGCCGATGCAAGTTTGACACTAATCTAGATGACTCTAAGTCTTGATCTAGATACATATTGAAAGTGGGAGCAATTAGCTAGAGTAGCTCCGTGCAGAGCATTGTAGACATAGAATTCGCAAAATACTTACGGATCTGTATATGACATACCCGTTGACTAAGATTCTCTCACAAGCAAAACATGATCACACCTTAGTACTCCTTGGGTGTTAATCACATAGCGATGTGAACTAGATTACTGAATCTAGTAAACCCTTTGGGTGTTGGTCACATAGCGATGTGAACTATGGGTGTTAATCACATGGTGATGTGAACTATTGCTGTTAAATCACATGGCGATGTGAACTAGATTATTGACTCTAGTGCAAGTGGGAGACTGAAGGAAATATGCCCTAGAGGCAATAATAAAGTTATTATTTATTTCCTTATATCATGATAAATGTTTATTATTCATGCTAGAATTGTATTAACCGGAAACATAATACATGTGTGAATACATAGACAAACAGAGTGTCACTAGTATGCCTCTACTTGACTAGCTCGTTAATCAAAGATGGTTATGTTTCCTAACCATGAACAATGAGTTGTTATTTGATTAACGAGGTCACATCATTAGTAGAATGATCTGATTGACATGACCCATTCCATTAGCTTAGCACCCGATCGTTTAGTATGTTGCTATTGCTTTCTTCATGACTTATACATGTTCCTATGACTATGAGATTATGCAACTCCCGTTTACCGGAGGAACACTTTGGGTACTACCAAACGTCACAACGTAACTGGGTGATTATAAAGGAGTACTACAGGTGTCTCCAATGGTCGATGTTGGGTTGGCGTATTTCGAGATTAGGATTTGTCACTCCGATTGTCGGAGAGGTATCTCTGGGCCCTCTCGGTAATACACATCACATAAGCCTTGCAAGCATTACAACTAATATGTTAGTTGTGAGATGATGTATTACGGAACGAGTAAAGAGACTTGCCGGTAACGAGATTGAACTAGGTATTGGATACCGACGATCGAATCTCGGGCAAGTAACATACCGATGACAAAGGGAACAACGTATGTTGTTATGCGGTCTGACCGATAAAGATCTTCGTAGAATATGTAGGAGCCAATATGGGCATCCAGGTCCCGCTATTGGTTATTGACCAGAGACGTGTCTCGGTCATGTCTACATTGTTCTCGAACCCGTAGGGTCCGCACGCTTAAGGTTACGATGACAGTTATATTATGAGTTTATGCATTTTGATGTACCGAAGGTTGTTCGGAGTCCCGGATGTGATCACGGACATGACGAGGAGTCTCGAAATGGTCGAGACATAAAGATTGATATATTGGAAGTCTATGTTTGGACATCGGAAGTGTTCCGGGTGAAATCGGGATTTTACCGGGTTACCGGGAGGTTACCGGAACCCCCCGGGAACCATATGGGCCATCATGGGCCTTAGTGGAAAGGTGAAAGGGCTGCCCACCAGGGCTGCGCGCCTCCCCCTTCCCCTAGTCCTATTAGGACTAGGAGAGGTGGCCGGCCACCCCTCTCCCTCTTTCCCCCTTGGGAATCCTAGTTGGAATAGGATTGGGGGGGGGAGTCCTACTCCCGGTAGGAGTAGGACTCCTCCTGCGCCTCTCCCTCTTGGCCGGCGCACCCTCCCCCCTTGGCTCCTTTATATACGGAGGCAGGGGCACCTCTAAACACACAAGTTGACACAAGTTGATCCACGTGATCGATTCCTTAGCCGTGTGCGGTGCCCCCTGCCACCATATTCCTCAATAATACTGTAGCGGAGTTTAGGCGAAGCCCTGCTGCTGTAGTTCATCAAGATCGTCACCACGCCGTCGTGCTGACGGAACTCTTCCCCGACACTTTGCTGGATCGGAGTCCGGGGATCGTCATCGAGCTGAACGTGTGCTCGAACTCGGAGGTGCCGTAGTTTCGGTGCTTGATCAGTTGGATCGTGAAGACGTACGACTACTTCCTCTACGTCGTGTCATCGCTTCCGCAGTCGGTCTGCGTAGGGTATGTAGACAATACTCTTCCCCTCGTTGCTATGCATCACATGATCTTGCGTGTGCGTAGGAAATTTTTTGAAATTACTACGAAACCCAACAGGAGGAAGGGCCAAGGCTGCGCCCCCCCTCTCGCTTGGCCCTATATATAGTGGGGGGGAAGGGAGGGCAGCTGGACCTAAGCCCTAGCGCCTCCCTCTCCCTCCCATGACACATCTCCCTCCTCCCGCAGCGCTTGGCAAAGCCCTGTTGGAATCCCACTACTTCCACCACCAAGCCGTCATGCTGCTGGATCTCCATCAACCTCTCCTTCCCCCTTGCTGGATCAAGAAGGAGGAGACGTCGCTGCTCCGTACGTGTGTTGAACGCGGAGGTGCCGTCCGTTCGGCGCTAGGATCATCGGTGATTTGGATCACGACGAGTACGACTCCATCAACCCCGTTCTCTTGAACGCTTCCGCGTGCGATCTACAAGGGTATGTAGATCCACTCCTCCCTCATTGCTAGATGACTCCATAGATAGATCTTGGTGACACGTAGGAAAATTTTGAATTTATGCTACGTTCCCCAACACATGGACCATATGAGATGTTCTAGGAGTTGAAGTTAATATTTCAAGCAAATACCTGAGTTGAGAGATATGAAGTCTCCAACATGTTCTATAGCTAAAAAGATGGAGGAGAATAGCTCAGGCAGTGAGAATGTGCTCAGATTGTCTGGGTACTACAATCACTTGAATCAAGTGGGAGTTAATCTTCCAGATAAAATAGTGATTGACAGAATTCTCTAGTCACCATCACCAAGTTAGTAGAACTTCGTGATGAACTATGATATGCAAGGGATAACAGAAATGATTCCCAAGCTCTTCGTAATGCTGAAATCGACGAAGGTAGAAATCAAGAAAAATATCAAGTGTTAATGGTAGACAAGACCACTAGTTTCAAGAAAAGGGCAAAGGGAAGAAGGGGAACTTCAAGAAGAATGGCAAGCAAGTTGCTGCTCAAGTGAAGAAGCCCAAGTCTGGTCCTAAGCCTGAGACTAAGTGCTTCCACTACAAAGGGACTGGTCACTGGAAGCGGAACTGCCCCAAGTATTTGGCGGATAAGAAGGATGGCAAAGTGAACAAAGGTATATTTTATATACAGATTATTGATGTGTATTTTACTAGTGTTCGTAGCAACCCCTCGGTATTTGGTACTGGTTCAGTTGCTAAGAGTAGTAACTCGAAACGGGAGTTGCAGAATGAACATAGACTAGTTACGGGTGAAGTGACGATGTGTGTTGGAAGTGGTTCCAAGATTGATATGATCATCATCGCACACTCCCTATTCTTTTGGGATTAGTGTTGAACCTAAATAAGTGTTATTTGGTGTTTGCGTTGAGCATGAATATGATTTGATCATGTTTATTGCAATACGGTTATTCATTTAAGTAAGAGAATAAATTGTTGTTCTATTTACATGAATAAAACCTTATATGGTTACACACCCAATGAAAATGGTTCGTTGGATCTCAATCGTAGTGATACACATATTCATAATATTGAAACCAAAAGATGCAAAGTTAATAATGATGGTGCAACTTATTTGTGGCACTGCCGTTTAGGTCATATTGGTGTAAAGCGCATGAAGAAAATCCATGCTGATGGGCTTTTGGAATCACTTGATTATGAATCAGTTGATGCTTGCGAACCATGCCTCATGGGCAAGATGACTAAGACTCCGTTCTCCGGAACAATGGAGCGAGCAACAAATTTGTTGGAAATCATACATACTGATGTATGTGGTCTGATGAATACTGAGGCTCGTGGTAGGTATCATTATTTTCTGATCTTCACAGATGATTTGAGCAGATATGAGTATATCTACTTGATGAAACACAAGTCTGAAACATTTGAAAAGTTCGAAGAATTTCAGAGTGAAGTGGAGAATCATCGTAACAAAAATAAAAGTTTCTACGATATGATCGCAGAAGGAAAATATTTGAGTTACGAGTTTGGCCTTTAGTTAAAACAATGTGAAATAGTTTCACTACTCACGCCTCCTGGAACACCACAGTGTAATGGTGTGTCCGAACATCGTAACCGTACTTTATTAGATATGGTGCGATCTATGATGTCTCTTATCGATTTACCACTATCATTTTGGGGTTATGCATTAGAGACAACTACATTCACATTAAATAGGGCACCATCTAAATCCGTTGAGACGACATCGTATGAACTATGGTTTGGCAAGAAACCTAAGCTATCGTTTCTTAAAGTTTGAGGTTGCAATGCTTATGTGAAAAAGTTTCAACCTGATAAGCTCAAACCCAAATCAGAGAAGTGCATCTTCATAGGATACCCAAAAGAAAATGTTGGGTACACCTTCTATCACAGATCCGAAGGCAACATATTCGTTGCTGAGAATGGATCCTTTCTAGAGAAGGAGTTTCTCTCGAAAGAAGTGAGTGGGAGGAAAGTAGAACTTGATGAGGTAATTGTACCTGCTCCCTTATTGGAAAGTAGTTCATCACAGAAATCTGTTCCTGTGACTACTACACCAATTAGTGAGGAAGCTAATGATGATGATCATGTAACTTCAGATCAAGTTACTACTGAACCTCGTAGGTAAACCAGAGTGAAATCCGCACCAGAGTGGTACGGTAATCCTGTTCTAGAGGTCATGTTACTTGACCATGACGAACCTACGAACTATGAGGAAGCGATGATGAGCCCAGATTCCATGAAATGGCTTGAGGCCATGAAATCTGAGATGAGATCCATGTATGAGAACAAAGTATGGACTTTGATTGACTTACCCGTTGATCGGCGAGCCATTCAGATTAAATGGATCTTCAAGAGGAAGACGGACGCTGATAGTAGTGTTACTATCTACAAAGCTAGAATTGTCGCAAAAGGTTTTTGACAAGTTCAAGGTGTTGACTATGATGAGAGTCTCTCACTCGTATCTATGCTTAAGTCTATCCGAATCATGTTAGCAATTGCCACATTCTATGAAATCTGGCAAATGGATAAACAAAACTACATTCCTTAATGGATTTATTAAAGAAGAGTTGTATATGATGCAACAAGAAAGTTTTGTCAATCCTAAAGGTGCTAACAAAATATGCAAGCCTCCAGCGATCCATCTATGGACTGGTGCAAACATCTCGGAGTTGGAATATACGCTTTGATAAGTTGATCAAAGCATATAATTTTATACAGACTTGTGGTGAAGCCTGTATTTACAATAAAGTGAGTGGGAGCACTACAACATTTCTGATAAGTATATGTGAATGACATATTGTTGATCAGAGATAATGTAGAATTATTCTGCAAAGCATAAAGGAATGTTTGAAATGAGTTTCTCAAAGAAAGACCTCGGTGAAGCTGCTTACATATTGAGCATCAAGATCTATAGAGATAAATCAAGACGCTTGATAAGTTTTTCAATGAGTACATACCTTGACAAGATTTTGAAGTAGTTCAAAATGGAACAGTCAAAGAAAGAGTTCTTGCATGTGTTACAAGGTGTGAAACTGAGTAAGACTCAAAACCCGACCACGGCAGAAGATAGAGAGAGAATGAAAGTCATTCCCTATGCCTCAGGCATAGGTTCTATAAAGTATGCCATGCTGTGTACCAGACCTATTGTATGCCCTGCCCTGTGTTTGGCAAGGGAGTACAATAGTGATCTAGGAGTAGATCACTGGACATTGGTCAAAATTATACTTAGTGGAATAAGGATATGTTTCTCGATTATGGAGGTGACAAAAGGTTCGTCGTAAAGGGTTACGTCGATGCAAGTTTTGACACTGATCCAGATGACTCAAAGTCTCAATCTGGATACATATTGAAAGTGGGAGCAATTAGCTAGAGTAGCTCCATGCAGAGCATTGTTGACATAGAAATTTGCAAATTACATACGGATCTGAATGTGGCAGACCCATTGACTAAACTTCCCTCACAAGCAAAACATGATCACATCTTAGTACTCTTTGGGTATTAATCACATAGCGATGTGAACTAGATTATTGACTCTAGTAACCCCTTTGGGTGTTGGTCACATGACGATGTGAACTATGGGTGTTAATCACATGGTGATGTGAACTATCGATGTTGAATCACATGGCAATGTGAACTAGATTATTGACTCTAGTGCAAGTGGAACACTGAAGGAAATATGCCCTAGAGGCAATAATAAAGTTATTATTTATTTCCTTATATCATGGTAAATGTTTATTATTCATGCTAGAATTGTATTAACCGGAAACATAATACATGTGTGAATACATAGACAAACAGTATGTCACTAGTATGCCTCTACTTGACTAGCTCGTTGAATCAAAGATGGTTAAGTTTCCTAGCCATAGACATGAGTTGTCTTTTGATTAACGGGGTCACATCATTGGAGAATGATGTGATTGACTTGACCCATTCCGTTAGCATAGCACTTGATCGTTTAGTTTGTTTCTATTGCTTTCTTCATGACTTATACATGTTCCTATGACTATGAGATTATGCAACTCCCGTTTATCGGAGGAACACTTTGTGTGCTACCAAACGTCACAACGTAACTGGGTGATTATAATGGTGCTCTACAGGTGTCCCCGAAGGTACTTGTTGGGTTGGCGTATTTCGAGATTAGGATTTGTCACTCCGATTGTCGGAGAGGTATCTCTGGGCCTTCTCGGTAATGCACATCACTTAAGCCTTGCAAGCATTGCAACTAATAAGTTAGTTGCGGGATGATGTATTATGGAACAAGTAAAGAGACTTGCCGGTAATGAGATTGAACTAGGTATTGAGATACCGACGATCGAATCTCGGGCAAGTAACATACCGATGACAAAGGGAACAACGTATGTTGTTATGCGGCCTGACCGATAAAAGATCTTCATAGAATATGTAGGATCCAATATGAGCATCCAGGTTCCACTATTGGTTATTGACCGGAGACGTGTCTCGGTCATGTCTACATTGTTCTCGAACCCATAGGGTCCACACACTTAACGTTACAATGACAGTTTCATTATGAGTTTATATATTTTGATGTACCGAAGGTTGTTCGGAGTCCCGGATATGATCACGGACATGACGAGGAGTCTCGAAATGGTCGAGACATAAAGATCGATATATTGGACGGCTATATTCGGACACCGGAAGTGTTTCGGGTGATTTCGGAGAAAATCGGAGTGCCGAAAGGGTTACCGGAACCCCTCGGGGAAGTATTGGGCCTTAGTGGGCCTGAGGGGAGAGAAAGGGCAGCAGCCCAGGAGGTGGCGCCCCCCCTCCCATGGGGAGTCCGAATTGGACTAGGGAGGGGGGCGCGGCCCCTCTTTCCCTCTCCCTCTCTTTCCTTCCCCCTTCTCTCTTCCTAGTTGGACCAGGAAAGGGGAGTCCTACTCCTACTAGGAGGAGGACTCCCCCCTCCTTGGCGCGCCCCAAGGGCCGTCCGGCCTCTCCCCCTTGCTCCTTTATATACAGGGGCGGGGGGGCACCTCTAGACACACAAGTTGATCTTCGTGATCGTTCTCTTAGCCGTGTGCGGTGCCCCCCTCCACCATAATCCTCGATAATATTGTAGCGGTGCTTAGGCGAAGCCCTGCGATGGTAGAACATCAAGATCTTCACCACGCCGTCGTGCTGACGGAACTCTTCCTCGACACTTTGCTGGATCGGAGTCCGGGGATCGTCATCGAGCTGAATGTGTGCTAGAACTCGGAGGTGTCGTAGTTTCGGTGCTTGATCGGTCGGGCCGTGAAGACGTACGACTACATCAACCACGTTGTGCTAACGCTTCCGCTTCCGGTCTACGAGGGTACATAGACAACACTCTCCCCTCTCGTTGCTATGCATCACCATGATCTTGCGTGTGCGTAGGAATTTTTTTGAAATTACTATGTTCCCCAACAATTATGATGTGGTATGATAGGGTGGTATCCTCCTCTGAATGATTTAAGTGACTTGACTTGGCACATATTCACACATGTAGTTGAAACAAATCAACATAGCCTTCACGATATTTATATTCATGGTGGATTATATCCTACTCATGCTTGCATCCAATGTTTATTAATTTGAATGCATGTACATGGTTGTTGTCGCTCTCTAGTTGGTCACTTCCCCGTCTTTTGCTAGCCTTCACCTGTACTAAGCGGGAATACTGCTTGTGCATCCAATCCCTTAAAACCCCAAAGTTATTCCAGATGAGTCCACTATACCTTCCTATATGCGGTATCTACCTGCCGTTCCAAGTAAATTTGTATGTGCCAAACTCTAAACCTTCAAATAATCATCCTATTTTGTATGCTCGAATAGCTCATGTATCAACTAGGGCTGTCTGTATCTTCCATGTTAGGCGGGTTATTCTCAAGAGGAGTGGACTCCGCTCCTCACTCACGTGATAAATGGCTGGTCAACAGGATGCCCAGTCCCATGCTTTATGCAAACTAAATCAAAAATAATTGCAAACAAAACTCCCCCTGGGACTTGATGTATGTTGGAGGCACTCGTTGTTTCGAGCAAGCCATGGATTGATGTTTGTTGGTGGAGGGGGAGTATAAAATTTACCATTCTGTTTGGGAACCGCCTATAATGTGTGTAGCATGGAAGATATCACCATCTCTTTGTTGTTATGTTGACAATGAAAGTATACCGCTCAAAAATATTATTCACCTCTATTTCAAAACCGAGCTCTGGCACCTCTACATATCCCCGCTTCCCTCTACGAAGGGCCTATCCATTTACTTTTATGTTAAGTCATCACCCTCTTATTAAAAAGCACCAGTTGGAGAGCACCGCTGTCATTTGCATTCATCACTGTTAATTTATATTGGGTGTGACTATGATTGGATCTCTTTTACCATGAATTACAATGTCTAGTCAGTCCTTGATCTTTAAAGGTGCTCTGCATTTATGTTTTGCGGTCTCAGAAAGGGCTAGCGAGATACCATCTTGTTATATCATATTATGATTGTTTTGAGAAAGTGTTGTCATCCGAGTTTTATTATTATGGCTCGCTAGTTGATTATGCTATTGATATGAGTAAACATGAGACCTGAGAATTATTGCAAATGTGGTTAGTTATAATCTTTGCTGGAAACTTGAATGCTAGCTTGTAATATTTATAACAACAAGAGCAAACATAGTTTGTAAAAGTTTTTCTTTATTTCTTTCAGTTTGTCAACTGAATTGCTTGAGGACAAGCAATGGTTTAAGCTTGGGGGAGTTGATACGTCTCCATCATATCTACTTTTCCAAACACTTTTGCCCTTGTTTTGGACTCTACCTTGTATAGTTTTGAATGGAACTAACCCGGATTGACGCTGTTTTCAGCAGAATTGCCATGATGTTGTTTTATGTGGAGAAAATAAAAGTTCTCGGAATGACCTGAAACTCCACGGAATATCTTACAATAAATAATAAAAAATCCTCGCCAAAGATGAAGACCAGGGGGCCCACACCCTTCTCACGAGACCCCTCGACTCCAACTCCAACTCTATATAACTGCTTTTGGGGAGAAAAAAAAAGGAGAGAAGATAGGGGCAGGGGGCGCGCCCACCCCCTGGGCGCGCCCTCCACCCTCGTGGGCCCCTCGTGGTCCCCTGATGTATTTCTTCCACCTATATATATCCATATACCCTAAAACTATCGGAGAGCACAATAGAACGGGAGTTCCGCCGCCAGAAGCCTCCATAGCCACCGAAAACCAATCTAGACCCGTTCCGGCACCCTGCCGGACGGGGCAATCCCTCTCCGGAGGCCATCTTCATCATCCCGGTGCTCTCCATGACGAGGAGGGAGTAGGTCTCCCTCGGGGCTGAGGGTATGTACTAGTAGCTATGTGTTTGATCTCTCTCTCTCTCTCATGTTCTTGAGGTGGTACGATCTTGATGTATCACGAGCTTTGCTATTATAGTTGGATCTTATGATGTTTCTCCCCCTCTACTCTCTTGTAATGGATTGAGTTTTCCCTTTGAAGTTATCTTATCGGATTGAGTCTTTAAGGATTTGAGAACACTTGATGTATGTCTTGCATGTGATACCCGTGGTGACAATGAAGTATTCTATTGATCCACTTGATGTATGTTTTGGTGATCAACTTGCGGGGTCCACCCATGAACCTATGCATAGGGGTTGGCACACGTTTTCGTCTTGACTCTCCGGTAGAAACTTTGGGGCACTCTTTGAGGTTCTATGTGTTGGTTGAATAGATGAATCTGAGATTGTGTGATGCATATCATATAATCATACCCACGGATACTTGAGGTGACATTGGAGTATCTAGGTGACATTAGGGTTTTGGTTGATTTGTTTTTAAAGGTGTTATTCTAGTACGAACTCTAGGGCTGTTTGTGACTGAGGTAGTCCGGGATTAGGGGGTCTCCGGACAGCCGGACTCTATCCTTCGGCCGGACTGTTGGACTATGAAGATACAAGATTGAAGACTTTGTCTCGTGTCCGGATGGGACTCTACTTGGCGTGGAAGGCAAGCTAGGAAGTACGGATATGGATATCTCCTCCTTTGTAACCAACCTTGTGTAACCCTAACCCTCTCCGGTGTCTATATAAACCAGAGGGTTTTAGTCCGTAGGATAACATACAATCATACCATAGGCTAGCTTCTAGGGTTTAGCCTCTCCGGTCTCATGGTAGATCAACTCTTGTAATACTCATAGCATCAATAGATCAAGCAGGGCGTAGAGTTTTACCTCCATCAAGAGGGCCTGAACCTGGGTAAAACATCGTGTCCCGTGCCTCATGTTACCATCCGCCTTAGACGCACAGTTCGGGACCCCCTAACCAAGATCCGACGGTTTTGACACCGACATTGGTGCTTTCATTGAGAGTTCCTCGGTGTTGTCATCATCAGGCTTGATGGGTCCTTCGATCATCATTAGCGATGCAGTCCAGGGTGAGACTTTTCTCCCCGGACAGCTTTTTGTATTCGGCGGCTTTGCACTGCGTGCCAATTCGCTTGTCCATCTGGAGAAGATCGAAAGTTACGCCCTTGGCCACCAGGTCAGGTTTGGAAGCTTAAACTACACGGACGATATCCGCAGAGACTTGATCTTCGACGGATTCGAGCCTCTGCCTTGTGCGTCACGCGGTCACGATGGGTACGATTTAGCTCTACCATCAGACAGTGTTCAGGAGATTGCACCGGTAGCCGCTCCGACCCTCAATTCGGAGCCAGTTGCGCCGTCCATGGATGGGTGGATGGACCCCGCCACGGAGGCCTTACCCTCAGCGGCGATCGAGCCGAACATCGACCTTACCCTGCACGAGAGGCGTGTTGTCAAACTGCCGGATCCTTCTCCGGCCACAGACTCCGAACCGCCTGCGCTCGTTCCTAACGAATCCGATTGGGCGTCGATCATGGAGTTTACCTCCGCGGATATTTTTCAGCACTAACCCTTTGGTGACATACTGAACTCATTAAGGTCTCTCTCCTTGTCAGGAGGATCCTGGTCGAACTATGTCTGACAGGATTGGGATGCAGATGACGAAGAAATTCGCTGCCCACCCACCACCCACTTAGTAGGCACTGTCGACGACTTAACTGACATGCTCGACTTCGACTATGAAGACATCGACGGTATGGACGATGATGCGGGAGACGAAGAGGAACAACTGCCCACAGGGCACTGGACAACCACCTCATCATACGATATATACATGGTGGACACGCCCAAAGAAGGCAACGGCGATGAGGCAGCGGAGGATGACCCCTCCAAGAAGCAACCCAAGCGCCGACGTCAGCGGTGCCGCTCTAAGTCCCGCCAAAGCAAAAGTGGTGATACCAGCACGGGAGATACTAACACTCCGGATAGTGCCGAAGATGGCAACAATCCCCTCGAGCACAATCTAGGACAGGAGGATGGAGAGGCCAGCCCTCTAGAGAGAGTAGTAGATGGAGAGGCGGAGGATGATAATTACATGCCCCCCTCCGAAGACAAGGCAAGCCTTGATGACAATGAATTTGTCGTGCCAGAGGATCCCGTCGAACAAGAGTGCTTCAAGCGCCGGCTTATAGCCACGGAAAATAGCCTTCAGAAAAAGCAGCAGCAGCTTCAAGCTGATCAAGATCTGCTAGCTGACAGATGGACTGAAGTCCTCGCGTCCGAGGAATATAAACTCGAACGCCCCTCCAAGAGTTACCCAAAATGCAGGTTGCTACCCCGACTGGAGGAAGAAGCATATTCCGCGGCTGATCGGCAACCTCGTGGCCGCTATAGAGAGGCATTCCAGCCAAAAGCTCAGCCTGCACCCCGACGCCATTCAAATACAAAGGCATGGGGAAATACGCCAGACCTGCAAGATGTATTGGGGGACAAAGCAAAACATGCAAGATCGATCTATAGATCACGAGGGCGCGCCACTATGCGAGACGATAAACGTCACGCCGGATACCGTAAAAGTAAATTCGGCCGGGCAGAACACAGCGGGCAAGACTCATTGGAGCTGCATCGCGACATAGCCCAGTACAGAGGTGCCGCACACCCCTTATGCTTCACATATGAAGTAATGGATCATCAAATCCCAGAGGGTTTCAAACCCGTAAACATAGAATCATACGACGACACGACAGATCCTGCGGTATGGATCGAGGATTTCCTCCTGCACATCCACATGGCCCACAAGGACCAGCTCGGCATTGGCTCAACAGCTTGCCAGCAGAGTCCATTGGCTGTTGGGAAGATCTGGAAGCCACATTCCTTGACAACTTTCAGGGCACTTATGTGCGACCACCAGACGCTGATGACTTGAGCCACATAATTCAACAGCCAGAGGAATCGGCCAGGCAATTCTGGACACGGTTCCTAACAAAGAAAAATCAAATCGTCGACTGTCCGGATGCAGAGGCTCTAGCAGCCTTCAAGCACAACATCCGCGACGAGTGGCTAGCTCGGCACCTTGGTCAGGAAAAGCCGAAATCTATGGCAGCCCTCACGACACACATGACCCGCTTTTGTGTGGGAGAAGACAGCTGGCTGGCTCGCAGTAATAACATATCAAAGAACCATGGTACTTCAGATACCAAGGACGGCAGTAGCAGGTCACGTCGCAACAAACATAAGCGCCGCATTAACAGCGACAATACCGAGGATACGGCAGTCAATGCCGGATTCAAAGGCTCTAAACCCGGTCAGCGAAAAAAGCCATTTAAAAGAAGCACTCCGGGCCCGTCCAGTTTGGACCGTCCACTCGATCGCTCGTGTCAAATACACGGCACCCCCGACAAGCCAGCCAACCACACTAATAGGGATTGTTGGGTGTTCAAGCAGGCCGGCAAGTTAATCGCCGAAAACAAAGATAAGGGGCCACATAGCGATGACGAGGAGGAGCCTCGGCAGCCGAATACTGGAGGACGGAAGAAGTTCCCCCCACAAGTGCGGACGGTGAACATGATATACGCAAGCCACATCCCTAAGAGGGATCGGAAGCATGCGCTCAGGGACGTATATGCGTTGGAGCCAGTGGCCCCAAAGTTCAACCCATGGTCCTCCTGTCCGATCACCTTCGATCGCAGGGACCACCCCACTAGTATCCGTCATGGCGGATTCGCCGCACTGGTCTTAGACCCAATTATTGACGAATTTCACCTCACTCGAGTCCTTATGGATGGCGGCAGCAGCCTGAACCTGCTTTACCAGCACACGGTGCACAAAATGGGTATAGACCCCTCAAGAATCAAACCCACAAAAACGACCTTTAAAGGCGTCATACCAGGTGTAGAGGCCCATTGCACAGGCTCAGTCACACTGGAAGTGGTCTTCGGATCCCCGGATAACTTCTGAAGCGAAGAGTTAATCTTCGATATAGTCCCGTTCCGCAGTGGTTATCATGCACTGCTCGGGCGAACCGCATATGCGAGATTCAATGCGGTACCGCATTATGCATACCTCAAGCTCAAGATGCCAGGACCTCAGGGGGTCATTACAGTTAATGGAAACATAGAGCGCTCTCTCCGAACGGAGGAGCACACTGCGGCCCTCGCAGCGGAAGCGCAAAGCAGCCTCTTAAGGCAATCCACTAGTTCGGCATTTAAGGACCCGAACACCTTCAAGTGCACCCAGAGTAATCGGCAACAGGACCGCCTGGCACGTTCCAAGCTCGTATAGTAATGCGGCCCCCACCCCAGCCCAAGCCAAACTGCGAAACTCGTGCCTTGCGTACATAATTACGCATTAAAAATACCATGGGCACAGGTAGGGAGGGGGCACGATTACGACACGCTCCAAGATGCGGCTTAAACCGCACTAGGGGCTTCCCGCTTTGTTATTTTTCTCTCTTTCAGGACATTAATCTCTGGAAACCCTGTTCGGCAGCATGATTGCCGAACACATGATGCAGCAACCAAGGAAGCAGAAAGCTACATCACACCACGGAACTCCCAGGTGGACTACGATAACGAGTGAAATACTTGCTTTAATATTATTCCTCGGCTTCCCGTTGGAGGGGACATAGTCCTACTTTTTGCTTATCGCACTACCTGTATCATTCTGCTCTAACGCACGTTTCTTAATAAACAATGCATAGCATTAAGACTATTATTGCATTCTTCTTTTTTCTATATATGTGTTCATTAATGACACCTTGCAACCGTACACTTTGGTACGGCCAATACACCAGGGGCTCAAGTACCCCACAATATGGTGTGAAAAGTCTGAACACTTTCACAAGTGCGGCACCGCGAACTTATAGCATTATATGCATCAGCTGTTGGGTTTGCCCGGCTCCCATGTTTTGGTACCTTACGTTCCGCTATATCGGCTAAGGTGGCACTGGGAGAACTACTGCGATTGTGCCCCGGTTCAGCTGGGCTAAGCACCTCAGTAGAGAAAGCTAAAACTGACTGTCATGATAAGGCAAGAGACTGGTCACTGTTCGAGAGGTTTTCGAGTCCCTAAAGACTTATGCCGCTTAGAGCGAGGAGTCGGCCCTGTCCGGCTTAAGGCATGTATCGCGCCACGAATTCAGCCTTCCGAATACTAGGGGCTTTGCCGAAATTTAAAACTATAGAATTCTATGTCTAAGTGAGAGTGATAACGCATTATAGTCCGATTGCCTTGTTCGTTGTGCTGAGCACCTCCCTCGAAGGACCCAAAAATGGGAACAAGAGTGCTCAGGTTTATCCCGAACACCCCAACACTCGTGGCATGGGGGCAGAAGCCGACGACTAGCCATCTCTCAGATTTGATAAACAGCCAAACAGAAGGTAATATTTTAAATTCAAACAAGTGTTGCATAGAGCATATGAACAAGTTTTCATAACTACAGGATTACACGAGCAAGTTTACTCGAATATTATATCTTTCGTACACTCGTCCGCTACGAGACGAGCACCCTTCCGGACACCCTCATAGTACATCTCGGGGTGGCGATGCTCCTTGCCCTCCGGTGGCCTTCCTTCATCAGCTTCACGGCGTCTAGCTTGGCCCATTGCACCTTCACACGGGCGAAAGCCCGGCGTGCACCTTCGATGTAGATGGACCGCTTGACGACTTCCAGCCGTGGGCAGGCATCCACAAGCCGCCTCACCACGAAGTAGCTGTTCGGAAGGGCGTCGCCAGGCCACAGCCGGACTATAAAGCCCTTCATGGCCTGTTCGGTCGCCTTGTGTAGCTCGACCAACTACTTTAGCTGGTCGCTCATAGGCACCGGGTGTTTGGTCCCAGTATATTGGGCCCAGAACAACTTCTCCGTTGAGCTCCCCTCCTCGACCTGGTAAAACGTTGCGGCATCCGACACGCTGTGGGGCAAATCTGCGAACGCTCCTGGAGAGCTCTGGATTCGGGTAAGTAACAAGTAATTTACTTTCACATGCTTGCTCTGCATAAGGAATGCCTTACCCGCCGCTATTTTCTTCATCGCCTCAATCTTCTGGAGGGCTCTTTGGGCTTCAGCCTTGGCATTTTTTGCGCTTTCTAGGGCCGCGGCAAGCTCGGACTCTCGCGTCTTCGAGTCACGCTCAAATGCCTCATGCTTCGACACAAGAGCTTGGAGCTCTTGCTGCACCTCGCCCACCCGTGCCTCCTGCCTTTCCCGCTCGGTGCGCTCCTTGGCGGCTCTGTCTTCGGCCTCGGATAGCGCTTGCTTCAGGGTCGCCACCTCGGTCGTGGCCCCTGGCAAATTTACGATGATCCTGTCATTTTGCAATCGCGTCTTCTTTTGTATATAAATATCTATATACAGGGTATTACTTACCCTTGTTCTCCTCGAGCTGCTTCTTGGCAAGGCCGAGCTCTTTCTTGGACCCCTCGAGGTCCTACTTCAATGCGGCAACCTCCGCAGTCTGTGCGGCAGAGGCCAGCAATGAAGCCTGCATACGCATATAGACATACTTATATTAGACTCCTGCGATATTGTTTGATCCTCTGTTCGGCTTTTCTTCGTGAACACCAAACAGAGCATCAGGGGCTACTGTCTATGCGGTAATATTTTTCCCCATATTTCTAAAACTTACCTCAAAGCCTGTTAGAAGGCTGGCACAGGCTTCAATCAGTCCGCTCTTGGTGGACTGAACCTTCTGGACCACCGCACTCATAATAGTGTGGTGCTATTCGTCGATGGAAGCGCTGCGAAGCGTTCCTAGCAGATTGTCCGGTGCCTCTGGATGGGCAGAGGTCACCGGCACAGGCGTCTTGTCCCTTTTGGAAGGAGGCCGCCTGCCCGAGTCCGGAACCACTGGAGGTTCCGGCGCGGTGTTCGGCTGAGGGCCGAACTCGGAGCCCTCGGGGGCTTTGTTCCTTATGCTCCCGGAGTCCGGAAGGTCGCCTTGAGGCGGCTCTGGGACTGTCTCCCCTCGACCCAGTGCCTCTTGGGACAACACCTCGGCGTTGTCCGTAGGGCAAGGGGAGGTGGCGGTCGGAAGTGGATCGCTATCCATATCCGATGAGTCCAGGGAGCCATCCGACGAGGATATGTTGATACGGGCTCGAGACGGTGTGCATAATCACGATTCGACGTTAGGAGAAGTAGTGCGACAAAGGAATGCTATGAGTTACTCTGGTATCCGAATACTTACGACTTCGCCAGGGGCTTGGCCCTGGGCAGCCACTCGTCTTCGCCTTCGGCGGCGGTGGTAGAACTGTCCTGAAGGAGAGTCCTTCCCTTCTTGGACCCTTCCCCCCCCCCCAAGTTGGGGCGGCCTTCCTTTTCTTGTCTCCCCCGACTAGAGGGGGAGCGTCTTCATCTTCCTCCTCATCTTCGTGGGAAGAGTGCGCCCAGGAGTCCTCGGACGAAGAGTCTGATATCACCTAGCGCTGGGAACTCTTTCGGGTTCCCTTGGCCTTCTTGGTCTTCTCCGGCACCTTGTAAGGAGCCGGGGTTAGCATCTTCATCGGGAGAGCGTCTGCTGGGCCTTCGGGCAAAGGAGCCGGACAGTCGATCTATCCGTCCGTCTCCTGCCAGTCCTGTCAAAGGTACGGGAGCTTAGATCCTGCATAGAGTCAAACTATGAAAAACAAGTACCCTGTAAGAGGTAAAACAGCTTACCGCGCTGGCTTGGGGCTTCGCGCAGAATTCGCGATCCTCGGTAGTGGGAGGGGGAACCTCGGCGCCCTTGAATAGCACCTTCCAGGCATCCTCGTGTGTTGTGTCGAAGAGCCTATTCAGAGTTTGGTGCTGGGCCGGGTCGAACTCCCACAAGTTGAAAGCCCGTTGTTGACACGGGAGGATCCGGCGGATGAGCATGACCTAGACTACGTTGACAAGTTTGAGCTTCTTTCTCACCATGTTTTGGATACATGTTTGGAGTCTGTTCAGCTCTCCCGAACCACCCCATGACAGGCCCTTCTCTTGCCAGGAGGTGAGCCGCGCGGGGATGCCAGATCGGAACTCGGGGGCCGCTGCACATGCAGGGTCATGTGGCTCGGTGATGTAGAACCACCCCGATTGCCACCCCTTTATGGTCTCCACGAAGGAGCCCTCAAGCCATGTGACGTTGGGCATCTTGCCCACCATGGCGCCTCCGCACTCCGCCTGGCGGCCGCTCACTACCTTCGGCTTGACATTGAAGGTCTTCGGCCATAAGCCGAAGTGGGGCTTGATGCGGAGGAAGGCCTCGCACACGACGATAAACACCGAGATGTTGAGGATGAAGTTCGGGGCCAGGTCATGGAAATCTAGGCCGTAGTAGAACATGAGCCCCCGGACAAATGGGTGGAGAGGAATCCCAGTCCGCGGAGGAAATGGGTAAGGAACACTACCCTCTCGTGGGGCCTGGGGGTGGGGATGAGCTGCCCCTCATCTGGGAGCCGGTGCGCAATGTTGTCGGGCAAGTATTCGGCTCTCCTCAGCTTCCTGATGTGTCCCTCCATGACGGAGGAGACCACGCACCTGCCTCCCGCTCCGGACATGGTTGGAGAAGGTTGAGGTGGGAAGTGCGGACTTGGGCGCTGGAGCTCGAGTGTGCGAAAATGGATGAGCAAAGGAGGAAGAGGGCGAGGATGAAAAGGTGAGTCCTTGTCCCTTTATATGGGCGGACGACACTATGCATCCCCACCAGCCTGGTAAAACTAGCTTATCCCCCAAGCGCTGTAATTGATGGCGCGGTTGGGTTACCCATGCCCGTATTGATGAGAATCCCGTAATAAGGGGGACACGATCTCTGCTTTGACAAGACGTGTCAAAAAACTTCCTCGCATTATGTGCGGGGATAGTTAAAGGAAACGGTTCGAATAATCACCGGCCCATGGCTTAATGTCATGTTGCCAAAACAATTCAGCAGATTAGATTTGTGGAAATATTATTCTCTCTAGGGTGGTATGTGGAACTTATTTTGCAGGGTCGGACACTATCCTTGTACTCAAACTCTTACGTGGTGTATTCGGAGGAGGAACCCGCCTTGCAATGCCGAAGACAATACTGCGCACCGGACTCATCTTCACTGGTTCAGGGGCTACTGAGGGAGTCCGGGATTAGGGGGTCTCCGGACAGCCGGACTCTATCCTTCGGCCGGACTGTTGGACTATGAAGATACAAGATTGAAGACTTCGTCTCATGTCCGGATGGGACTCTACTTGGCGTGGAAGGCAAGCTAGGAAGTATGGATATGGATATCTCCTCCTTTTTAACCGACCTTGTGTAACCCTAACCCTCTCCGGTGTCTATATAACCGGAGGGTTTTAGTCCGTAGGACAACATACAATCATACCATAGGCTAGCTTCTAGGGTTTAGCCTCTCCGATCTCGTGGTAGATCAACTCTTGTAATACTCATATCATCAAGAATGAATCAAGCAGGACGTAGGGTTTTACCTCCATCAAGAGGGCCCGAACCTGGGTAAAACATCGTGTCCCCTGCCTCTTGTTACCATCCACCTTAGACGCATAGTTCGGGACCCCCTACCCGAGATCCGCCGGTTTTGACACCGATAGTGACACTTATAGGAATAGCCCAACGGATTGATTGGAATGAATAACTTTGAGGTGGTTTCGTACCCTACCATAATCTCTTCGTTGGTTCTCCGCTATTAGTGACTTTGGAGTGACTCTTTGTTGCATGTTGAGGGATAGTTATGTGATCCAATTATGTTATTATTGTTGAGAGAACTTGCACTAGTGAAAGTATGAACCCTAGGCCTTGTTTCAACGCATTGCAATACCGTTTACGCTCACTTTTATCATTAGTTACCTTGCTGTTTTTATATTTTTCAGATTACAAAAACCTATATCTACCATCCATATACCACTTGTATCACCAACTCTTCGCTGAACTAGTGCACCTATACAATTTACCATTGTATTGGGTGTGTTGGGGACACAAGAGACTCTTTGTTATTTGGTTGCAGGGTTTCTTGAGAGACCATCTTCATCCCACGCATCCTACGGATTGATAAACCTTAGGTCATCCACAGTGGCGGAGCCAGCAAATTGCTAAAGCCCGGGCACGCCGTAAGATAAAATTTACTTTTGTCTATCAGACACAATAAGTATCATATATTTGGATAAATGTCATGTGCAATATACACACTAATTTTTTATAGATCATAGAAGTAAATAAAAACAGGAATACAATACCAAATAACTGTCCAAACACTAGTCACACAACCTAACCTTTCGACACCTCGACGACAATAGTCCAATCTCCAACGTTCATCCTTGTGCACACAAGAGAATCTACAAGATAAAACACATTAATAATTTATATAATTTTCATTGAAATTAAACACATTAGATAGAATGGAGCGTACCAGTAATATGCTAATTGGACCTGGGCAATTGCCCTTTCCGATACTTCATGGCTTGAAACCGTTTAATAATAGCATCATCATCAAGTCCTTTAAAAATCTCCCGCTCGGTGTAGCAAATCATCAAGTCATTAAACCATGTATCATTCATCTTGCTGCGCAATTTAGATTTGATAATCTTCATTGCCGAGAAAGCTCTTTCGACCGATGCCGTTGAGACTGGCAATAACAAAGCCAACTCTATGATTCTGTACACCAGTGGGAAAACCAAATGTTTCTCAGTTTCAACCATCGTTGTAGCTAAACTTTCAATATCTTTACAAGAAGAAAAGGCCTCATGCCTTCGTACATGAAGAATGTAAGTCTGAAGTTCGTCTCTTATGATTGCACGATCACCACTAGAGAAATCTCCATGATAAACTTCAGTTAAGCTAGCAAGCTTGTCAACATCAAACTTGGAGAAGGAATTTTTTGGATGAAGGCATGAGAAGGCCACTATTATATTTGAAGATGCTTCATTAAAGCGATGATTCATCTCAGTGCATATCTTGTCAATGGCGACATAGAAGATCTCAACTCGATAGAAATGAAGATTGGTGTAAGTCACACCATCAAGCCTTGAACGACCTCGGACCGGTATTCTTTCATTCATATCGGGCACCGGAATACCTTTGGCGACACAAAAGTGTTGGACTTCATCGAACAAGCTTTCCCAACCACTTTCTCTCATAGAGGCCAGCCGAGCTTTGACATCACCAACTAGTTCAATGGCATTAACAATGTTTATATCTTTTCTCTGCAAGACTTGTGAGAGTTCATTTGTGATAGCAAGCAACTTTATCATAAGATGCAATACGAAAGCAAATTTGAAACTCTCCATTATCTCTATCAAACCCGCCGCTTGAGACGGTCCGCGCCCTTCATCATTGACCTCACGAAGCACATATATGACTGACTTCCACATTTGACTCAAACGAAGCAAAGTTGTATGGTGTGAACCCCATCTAGTATCCCCGGGTCTTGCTAAATTTGTTTCTTGGTTCAAACCTCTTCCACTAAATATCTCACCGCTCTCAAGCTGATCTAAGATATTTTGATGACGTTCCTCCCTCAGTGAATCCCTTCTCTTGCAAGATACAGTAGTTGTGCTCACAATTAAGGAGACATACTCAAACAAATCATGAATAGAGGAGCAACAACTAGCAACCGAGACAACCACCAATTGTAAACGATGTGCAAAGCAATGCACATAAAAGGCATAAGGGTTCTCATCAAGAATTTTCTTTTGCAAACCATTAAATTCACCTCTCATATTTGAAGCTCCATCATATCCTTGCCCTCGTAGACTATGAATGGATAACTTATGATGATCAAGAATGTCAACAAGAGCTACCTTTAGTGCCTCTGATGTAGTCTCACTGACATGGTATAGAGAGAGAAATCGTTCCACGGCCTTCCCTTTATCATTGACATACCTACATCAAGATTTTTGTAACAAGGTTAAATAAAAGTAGAAAAAAACTATGAAATAACAATTAAATGAATAATAAACCACTACTAACCTCAACATCACCGCCATTTGCTCTTTGACAGATATATCACGTGACTCATCGATAAGCACAGAGAATTTCTTATCACCAATTTCTCTCATGATCGCTTTGGTGACCTCTTCTGCGCAACACTTTGCAAGATCTTTTTGAATTTCAGCAGCAAGCATCTTGCAGTTTCTACTACCATGGTCAAAAGCATGCCTCACTTTCTCATCTCTAGCTTTATGCCAATCTACCATCTCACGGAAGTTACCCTTGTTCAGTGAAGTTGAACTTTCATCATGGCCACGAAAAGCCAAGCCTTGAGCAATGAGATATCTTGCACAACCCAGAGAAGTGTGCAACCGAATTTTGTAAAGTACTTCAGACTCCTTGGATGACCTAGCAAAGTTACTAGACACGCTTTGCCTTTGATTACGAAAATCATCATAATGCAATCTTGCCTTGTTGTGCGCACTATTTACCCCACCAACATGAGCAGGCAATGCCTGATATGCATGCTTCCAATCCCTGAATCCTTTTTTGGTGAAGACATCATAACCAAAATGTGTACTACTTCCTGGTTGCTTAAAAAGAAAGCAATAGAAACAAAATGCAGCTTGCTCGGACACACTATATTCTAACCAATCATAATTCTTATACCAATTTTTAGAAAATGCACGGTTCTTGCTACCAATTTTTTTGCGATCAAATTTGACAGTTGGTCGGGTTGGACCCTTCAATATGTATGCTCTTCTCACCTGATCTTGAATATTCGGATGAGAATCAGCAATTTTGTTGCCTATGAGCGGGATCACACACAATTTCAGCCGGATTAAACTCATCATCGTCCTCGTCCTCAAAATTCACCTCATCATCATCATCATCGTCGTCGTCATCATCCAGCATTTCCTGCTCAATCCAGTTCTGAACCTCATCTATCACGTCCTCACCATGTTCATGAACATCACTTGGTTGTGGGTCTTGTGGCGGTTCCACTTGTGAATTTCTTCTAGTGTCAACAAAAAATCTGCTCAACTCTGAAATTTTAACGAGCATAATTAGAGTCCACAAGCAATCCAATGCACAACTTCTTAAATTACAAATATAACTCACCTAGCTGTCGCTTGCCTCTAGCCCTAATTGTTGGCAGTCTGCTACTGGATGCCTCTTGAACAGGTTGAGTGTTCGCTAGTGTCGACGGTGAAGACCCAACGTCTGATCCAGCCGGAGTTGAATTCCCACTGGTGGTACCGAACGATTCACCGCCTTGGCACCCCCGCTTACGCTTCCGATCTTGACCGTCGCCCACCGGAGTCAGAGCCGAGGCCCGGCCGCGCGTCATCTCTAATCCTCTTCTAATCTTGTCGTCGGACATTGATCTGGCTGCTGGCGGCAGTCTACCTCACGCCATCGCCGCCTTGGAGGCGTAGCTGCGCAATATATGGTAGGACACGACTAGGTCTCGCGTTCCTGCGTACGCAGACGAACAGGCGACTTGTCGATGGATCGATCGATTCTTCTTCAGTGCGTGGATTGATCGAGCAAACAAGGCCTATTGGCTGTTGTGGCCCATCTGATTGCTTAGCTGATATGAGTAAGGCCCAAACTGCAGAAAATGCCCGGATTGGCCCAGTTAGAGAAGTTTATGTATTTTCCATTGTTTTTTCGTGTTTCTGTGCGTTTTTAGGCATGCGATGGCTAGGAAAGATCACTATAGTTGAGAACACCAACGGGATCAAGCCCGGGCATGTGCCCAGAGTGCCCGTACGGTGAATCCGCCACTGGTCATCCACTTGAGGGAAATTTGCTACTGTCCTACAAACCTCTGCACTTGGAGGCCCAACAACGTCTACAAGAAGAAGGTTGTGTAATAGACATCAATGTATTATGGAACGAGTAAAGAGACTTACTGGTAATGAGATTGAACTAGGTATTGAGATACCGATGATCGAATCTCGGGCAAGTAACACACCGATGACAAAGGGAACAACATATGTTGTTATGCGGTTTGACCGATAAAGATCTTCGTAAAATATGTAGGAACCAATATGAGCATCCAGGTTCCGCTATTGGTTATTGACCAGAGATGAGTCTCAGTCATGTCTACATAGTTCTCGAACCCGTAGGGTCCGCACGCCTAACATTCGGTGATGATCAGTTTTATGAGTTTATGTGTTTTGATGTACCGAAGGTAGTTCAGAGTCCCGGATGTGGTCACGGACATGACGAGGAGTCTCAAAATGGTCGAGACATAAAGATTGATATATTGGACGGCTATATTCAGACACCGGAAGGGTTTCGGGTTATCTCGGAGAAAACCGGAGTGCCGGAGGGGTTACCGGAACCCCCCGGGGACTAACGGGCCTTGATGGGCCCTAGTGGAGAGAGAGAGGGGCCGACCAGGGCAGGCCGCACACCCCCTCCCCTTGAGTCCAAATAGGACAAGGAAGGGGGGGCGCCCCCCTTGCCTTTCCCCTCTCCCACTCCCCCTCCTAGTGGGACTAGGAAAGGGGAGTCCTACTCCCACTAGGAGGAGGACTCCTCCTCTTGGCGCGCCCTCCTAGGGCCAGCCGGCCTCCGCCCTTGCTCCTCTATATACAGGGGCAGGGGGCACCCTATGGACACACAAGTTGATCATTGATCTTTTAGCTGTGTGCGGTGCCCCCTCCACCATAATCCACCTCGGTCATATCGTAGCGGTGCTTAGGCAAAGCCCTGCATCGGTAGCTTCATCAACACCGTCATCACGCCGTCGTGCTGACGGAATCTCTTGCGAAGCTCTACTGGATCATGAGTTCGTGGGACATCACCGAGCTGAACGTGTGCAGATCACGGTGGTGCCATGCGTTCGGTAATAGGATCGGTCGATCGTGAAGACGTACTACTACATCAACCGCGTTGTCATAACGCTTCCGCTTACGGTCTACGAGGGTACGTGGATGACACTCTCCCCTCTCGTTGCTATGCATCACCATGATCTTGCATGTGCGTAGGAATTTTGTTGAAATTACTATGTTCCCCAATAGTGACATCCGAGCCAGGTTTATGTGTAGATGTTATATGAACGAGTAGAACACAAAGGAGTTGTGGGCGTGGGTACATACATATTGCTTGTAGCCACTAGTTGATTCTTGATTCAGCGTCATTGTTGGATGAAGTGGCCCATACCGACATTACGCGTACACTTACGCGAGACTGGTTCTACCGACGTGCTTCGCACACAGGTGGCTAGTGGGTGTCTGTTTCTCCAAATTTAGTTGAATCGGATTCAATGAACATGGTTCTTTCTGAAGATCAAAAAGCAATCACTATACCGTGTTGTGGTTTTTGATGTGTAGGTAAGAACGGTTCTTGCTCAGCCCGTAGCAGCCACGTAAAACTTGCAACAACAAAGTAGAGGACGTCTAAGTTGTTTTTGCAGGGCATGTTGTGATGTGATATGGTCAAGACATGATGCTAAATTTTATTGTATGAGATGATCATGTTTTGTAACACAGTTACCGGCAACTCGCAGGAGCCATATGGTTGTCACTTTATTGCATGAAATGCAATCGCCATGTAATTGCTTTACTTTATCACTAAGCGGTAGCAGTAGTCGTAGAAGCTATAGCTGGTGAGACTACAACGATGCTTCGATGGAGATCAAGGTGTCAAGCCGTTGACAATGGTGATCAAGACGGTGCTTTGGAGATGGAGATCAAAAGCACGAGATGATGATGGCCATACCATATCACTTATATTGATTGCAGGTGATGTTTATCTTCTATGCATCTTATTTTTCTTAGATCGACAGTAGCATTATAAGATGATCTCTCACTAAATTTCAAGGTATAAGTGTTCTCCCTGAGTATGCACCATTGCGAAAGTTCGTCGTGCCGAGACACCACGTGATGATCGGGTGTGATAAGCTCTACATTCACATACAACATGTGCAAGCCAGTTTTACACACGCAGAATACTCGGGTTAAACTTGACGATCCTAGCATATGCAGATATGGCCTCGGAACACTAAGACCGAAAGGTCGAGCGTAAATCACATAGTAGATATGATCAACATAGTGATGTTCACCATTGAAAACTACTCCATCTCACGTGATGATCGGACACGGTTTAGTTGATATGGATCATGTGATCACTTAGATGATTAGAGGGATGTTTGTCCAAGTGGGAGTTCTTAAGTAATTTGATTAATTGAACTTTAATTTATCATGAACTTAGTACCTGATCGTATTTCCCATGTCCATGTTGTTTTAGATAGATGGCCCGTGCTGTTGTTCCTTTGAATTTTAATGCGTTCCTTGAGAAAGCAAAGTTGAAAGATGATGCTAGCAATTACACAGACTGGGTCCATAACTTGAGGATTATCCTCATTGCTGCATAGAAGAATTACGTCCTGGAAGCACCGCTAGGTGCCAAACGCGCTTCAGGAGCAACGCTAGATGTTCTGAACATCTGGCAGAGCAAAGCTGATGACTACTCGATAGTCCGGTGTGCCATGCTTTACGGCTTAGAACCGGGACTTCAACGACGTTTTGAATGTCATGGAGCATATGAGATGTTCCAGGAGTTGAAGTTAATATTTCAAGCAAATGCCCGGATTGAGAGATATGAAGTCTCCTATAAGTTCTACAGCTGCAAGATGGAAGAGAATAGTTCTGTCAGTGAACATATACTCAAAATGTCTGGGTATAATAATCACTTGATTCAACTGGGAGTTAATCTTCCGGATGATAGTGTCATTGACAGAATTCTTCAATCACTTCCACCAAGCTACAAGAGCTTCGTAATGAACTATAATATGCAAGGGATACTATTCCCGAGCTCTTCGCGATGCTAAAGGTTGCGGAGGTAGAAATCAAGAAGGAGCATCAAGTGTTGATGTTCAAGAAGACCACCAGTTTCAAGAAAAAGGGTAAAGGGAAGAAGGGGAATGATGTCTACTACACAACCTTCTTCTTGTAGACGTTGTTGGGCTTCCAAGTGCAGAGGTTTGTAGCACAGTAGCAAATTTCCCTCAAGTGGATGACCTAAGGTTTATCAATCCATAGGAGGCGTAGGATGAAGATGGTCTCTCTCAAGCAACCCTGCAACCAAATAACAAAGAGTCTCTTTTGTCCCCAACACACCCAATACAATGGTAAATTGTATGGGTGCACTATATCGGCGAAGAGATGGTGACACAAGTGGTATATGGATGGTAGATAAAGGTTTTTGTAATACGAAAATATATAAACAGCAAGGTAACTAATGATAAAAGTGAGCGTAAACGGTATTGCAATGCATTGAAACAAGGCCTGGGGTTCATACTTTCACTAGTGTAAGTTGTCTCAACAATAATAGCATAATTGGATCACATAACTATCCCTCAACATGCAACAAAGAGTCACTCCAAAGTCACTAGTAGCGGAGAACAAACGAAGAGATTATGGTAGGGTACGAAACCACATCAAAGTTATTCTTTCCAATCAATCTGTTGGGCTATTCCTTTAAGTGTCACAAACAGCCCTAGAGTTCGTACTAGAATAACAACTTAAGAGACAAATCAACCAAAACCCTAATGTCACCTAGATACTCCAATTTCACCTCAAGTATCCGTGGGTATGATTATACGATATGCATCACACAATCTCATATTCATCTATTCCACCAACACATAGAACCTCAAAGAGTGACCCAAAGTTTCTACCGGAGAATCACGACGAAAACGTGTGCCAACCCCTATGCATAAGTTCATGGGAGGAACCCGCAAGTTGGTCACCAAAACATACATCAAGTGTATCACGTGATATCCCATTGTCACCACAGATACGCACGGCAAGACATACATCAAGTGTTCTCAAATCTTTAAAGACTCAATCCGATAAAATAACTTCAAAGGGGAAACTCAATCCATTACAAGAGAGTAGAGGGGGAGGAGAAACATAAGATCCAACTATAATAGCAAAGCTCGCGATACATCATGATCGTGCCAAATCAAGAACACGAGAGAGAGAGAGAGAGAGATCAAACACATAGCTACTGGTACATACCCTCAGCCCTGAAGGAGAACTACTCCCTCCTCGTCATGGAGAGCACCGGGATGATGAAGATAGCCACCGAAGAGGGATTCCCCCTCCGGTAGGGTGCCGGAACGGGTCTAGATTGGCTTTCGGTGGCTACGAAGGCTTCTGGCGGCGGAACTCCCGATCTATTTTGCTCCCCGATCATCTTAGGGTATATGGATATATATAGGTGGAAGAAATACATCAGGGGAGCCACGAGGGGCCCACAAGGGTGGAGGGCTTGCCTAGGGGGGTGGGCGCCCCCCCCCTACCTCGTGGCTTCCTCGTTGATCCCCCGACGTGCACTCCAAGTCTTCTGGGTTGCTTCCGTTCCAAAAATAAGTTCCGTGAAGTTTCAGGTCAATTGGACTCTGTTTGATTTTCCTTTTCTGAGATACTCTAAAACATGAAAAAAAAGATAAAATGGCACTGGGCTCTGGGTTAATTGGTTAGTCCCAAAAATCATATAAAATAGCATATAAATGCATATAAAACATCCAAGGTTGATAATATAATAGCATGGAACAATAAAAAATTATAGATACGTTGGAGACGTATCAGGGAACTTCAAGAAAAACAGCAAGAAAGTTGCTACTCAAGTGAAGAAGCCCAAGTCTAGACCTAAACCTGAGACTGAGTGCTTCTACTGCAAAGGGACTGGTCACTGGAAGCAGAACTGCCCCAAGTATTTGGCGGATGAGAAGGATGACAAGGTGAACAAAGGTATATGTGATATACATGTTATTGATGTGTACCTTACTAATGCTCGCAGTAGCACCTGGGTATTTGATACTAGTTCTGTTGCTAATATCTGCAACTCGAAACAGGGACTGCAGATTAAGCAAAGATTGGCTAAGGACGAGGTAACGATGCGCGTGGGAAATAGTTCCAAAGTCGATGTGATCGCGGTCGGCACGCTACCTCTACATATACCTTCAGCATTAGTTTTAGACCTGAGTAATTGTTATTTGATGCCATCATTGAGCATGAACATTATATCTGGATCTTGTTTGATGCGAGGCGGTTATTCATTTAAATCTGAGAATAATGGTTTTTCTATTTATATGAGTAATATCTTTTATGGTCATGCACCCTTGAAGAGTGGTCTATTTTTGATGAATCTCGATAGTAGTGATACACATATTCATAATATTGAAGCCAAAAGATGCAGAGTTAATAATGATAGTGCAACTTATTTGTGGCACTGCCGTTTAGGTCATATTGGTGTAAAGCGCATGAAGAAACTCCATTCTGAAGGACTTTTGGAATCACTTGGTACTTGCGAACCATGCCTCATGGGCAAGATGACTAAAATGCCGTTGTCCGGAACAATGGAGCGAGCAACAGATTTGTTGGAAATCATACATACTGATGTATGTGGTCCAATGAATATAGAGGCTTGCTGCGGGTATCGTTATTTTCTCATCTTCATAGATGATTTAAGCAGATATGGATATATCTACTTAATGAAACACAAGTCTAAAACATTTGAAAAGTTCAAAGAATTTCAGAGTGAAGTGGAAAATCATCGTAACAATAAAATAAAGTTTCTACGATCTGACCATGGAGGAGAATATTTGAGTTACGAGTTTGGTCTTCATTTGAAACAATGCGGAATAGTTTCACAACTCACGCCACCCAGAACACCATAGCGTAATGGTGTGTCTGAACGTCGTAATCGTACTTTACTAGATATAGTGTGATCTATGATGTCTCTTACTGATCTACCGCTATCATTTTGGGGTTATGCTTTAGAGATGGCTGCATTCACATTAAATAGGGCACCATCTAAATCCATTGAGACGACGCCTTATGAAGTGTGGTTTGGCAAGAAACCAAAGTTGTCGTTTCTTAAAGTTTGGGGCTGCAATGCTTATGTGAAAAAGCTTCAACCTGATAAGCTCGAACCCAAATCGGAGAAATATGTCTTCATAGGATACCCATAGGAGACTATTGGGTACACCTTCTATCACAGATCCGAAGGCAAGACATTCATTGCTAAGAATGAATCCTTTCTAAAGTAGGAGTTTCTCTTGAAAGAAGTGAGTGGGAGGAAAGTGGAACTTGATGAGGTAACTGTACCTGCTCTGTTGTGGAGTTGACACGACAGATGTCCTAGAGCAAGGACTTAGTCGTAGGGACATTGCACTAGGAAGCTTAAAGGGGTTAATCGAGACAAAGGACACGAGAGAGTTTTTATACTAGTTCGGCCCCTTACAATGAAGGTAAAAGCCTACGTCTAGTTGGGTTTGGTATTGCTGAGGTTTCGATCTCCAAGGGGCTCAATTCGCTGGCTTGGTTCTCGATCTGGTTGTTTCTTGTCCTAAGCCGCCGTCGGCTCGTCCCCTTATATACACAGGTTGACGCCTGGTGGCCTACAGAGTCCCGGCCGGCTCATAAAATGTGTCCGGCTCGGTGACCTCTTTTATATGCCTTTCTTTACATATGGCGGTTTACAATGTTGGGCCTCAAGCTGCCTTTGGGCTTAGACCTTCTACAAGCCTTAATAAACTATCACTTTGAATATTACTGGGCTTATTTTTGTAACCCGCCATTGGGGTTGACCCGGCCCCTCCTGGGCGGGTCATACCTGGTAGCTATATCCCCAACATTAGGCCCCAGGTTGACTTTGAACTTTGTTCTTTGTTAATCTTCAACACTAAGATGAAATCCATCTTCTTCTGCCTGACAAAACTCTGTAACCCGCCATGACGTCATCTCTTGGAAACACAAAAGACTTTCATGACGTCATTCTTCAACGGATCTTTTATCTTTAATGCTTCCTGAGAATCGAGGCGCCTTCATAGCTGGATAACCATTACTCGGTTCTCCCTTGATTTTTGCGCCCGTCTATTCGCACTTGTACTGATAAATAGGCTTGCCCCAGCCTTCCTCATTCTTCTCTCTCTCTCTCTCTCTCTCACTCACTCTGTCTTCTTCCTGTCGCTACCCTTCTCTGCTTCTCGAGCTCCGCCGCCGTCGTAGCACTCACCGTTGCTCTCAACGCCGGCCGCTGCATCACCCTGAGTTTGTCCAGAGAGACGCGGCGACTCTTCGCAGTAGACCTGCATCTCGTGCGTTCCTTCTTTCTCTCGCACCTAGATCTGTATTAGGGTTGCGAGTTCATCAGTGTTCTTCGCTGTTCATCACAGATCTTCTTGTAGTTCTTCTTCCGCAACTTCTTCTGATCCAAAAAGGAAGTATAACTCGCACGGTAGTTGTTTTGCATCCATTTTTGATATCAGTAGATCCCTTTTTCCTGTATAGATGCTTCATTATAGCTGACAAACTCATCTGTACTAGATTTTTAGGTCTAGAATATTTTCTTTTTGGGACAGCCATTTGATCTAAAATAATAATAACAGCTTGGTGAAACTTGTTTATGCCAAGACTTAGCTAAATCCGCTTTCTGAAAGAATCTGTAGCTATGGCGGCTTACCGCTCCGGCTTTCTTTTCCTTATATGTCATTAGCCCTTAGTTAAGCCGCCATTACTTGTTTGACATCTTAATCCTTTAACTGTTAATTTCACCGTAAGCTGAACTGGCATGCTATTTTTTCTTTTTCAGTTCCTTGCACATCATGCCATCAAAAACACCCACCATCTGTAACTGGGTCCCCTCAACCATAACTGAGGAACGTTTAAAAGAGTTCTTCCTCATTGGGTTTCTGCCCTCAAAACCGTCATTTCTTATCATGCTCCTGACCCGAAAGAAGAATGACCCAATCCAAAAGACGGCGAGGTGATTGTCTTCACTGACCACACGAACCGTGGCTTCTCACCGCCCGGTTCAAAATTCTTCAGAGAGGTCCTTCACTTTTTCAAACTTCATCCTCAGGACATTGGGCCCAATTCCATGTCCAATATTTGTAATTTCCAAGTACTCTGTGAGGTATATATTCAGCAAGACCCAACTGTAGAACTGTTTAGAGAATACTTCTATCTGAATCGGCAGAATGAGTGCACCAATGGCCCCAGCTTAGAACTTGGAGGCATCTCAATTCAGCACCGGCAGGGTGCTGTCTTCCCTCTCATAGTTTTACCAAGTCACCCAAAGGACTGGAACCAAACTTGGTTTTACTGTCAAGACATCTCACCAGCCAACGAGAAGCCACTGTCAGGTTACCGCCCCGATCGTCTTGAATCCAAGTTCGCACTTCTAGATAAACTTACTGTTGCTGAACGCAAGAGGCTACTTCCATCCATTAGAAGAATGATTGCTTTGTTGGGGAACGGTCTAACCGGAGGTGATCTGACCCGCTGCTGGATCTCATGGCGGGTTATCCCGTTAAGCCGTCGGTCAAAATTGATGTATGAATATGGTGGAGGCCAGGACGATTCTCTTCATCATAGCCCGGTTCAACTAACCGAAGAAGACATTGTTTCAACGTCAAACCTTTTGGTGAATGGGAAATATGAAGACTGCAGTATTGTTGGGTTAAATCCCTTCTGTAAACTTAACCCGGTACCAGAAGTAAGGATATTCTGATCTCTTTCCCTTTGTATTTTGCCCAGACGTATTGTTTAGCACTGATCCTTCGTCTTGTCTTTGTAGGCTAATTCTGACTTTTGGAAAGTGAAATATGACCACGAAGCTGCCAAGAAGGAGAAAATCACCGCCATGAATGCCAAGAAAACGACCCGGAAGTCGAAGAAGAAAAAGAAGACCACTGCTGAAGATTTGATGAAACTTGATGACACATCTGACTCAGAGGTAGCCCTTGATTCCATTGGCCAATTTTTTAACAATCTTATTGACACTGATCCTTACCAGGATGACACTGGGGACAGTCAGGCCGGGGAAGCAGAGGTAACTATTATTTCCTCCGACTCAGAGCCCTTACCAAGACACAAAGTTTGACGAGTGATGCATAAAGTAATGTTTTCTAACCCTTTAGCTCACTTGGATCCCAACTTTCATTTGAAAAACAACAACATGAAAGCCGCCGTGAAGCTGGGTTTGAAGATGAACCGGTTGTTGTCTCTCAACAAACTCCTCAGAAACGTCTGAATGAGGTTTACTTATTTTTTGTCTTTAACTCTTCTTAATGGATCCTTCTCCTTGTATTTCTTTTAACTCTTTTTTATTCTTTCAGGAGGTGTCTCGTTCCTCTGGCAACTCCTTGCAAACCCAATTCCCGGCTTTCAAGACTGCTCCCGGGTAATCAGAAATCCTCTTTTCTTTCGGGTTGTTCAATACTATCTTTATACTTACAATCCTACAACATTTTTTCTTAGCGGCCAAGCTAAACCAAGAAAGGCGAAGGCAGCAAAACCGGCGGAAGACCCGCCAGTGCTGGCATCTGACCCGGCTAGGCTGCCTTCTCCCTTAACTGACGCTCCAGAAGACCCGCCTATTGACAATGAAACAAATCCTCCTGAGCCGTCTTTTGACGAAGCCACTGTGAATCCTTCTACAGCTGGACCATCAACCTCAGCCATCCCTCCGCTCCATCTGCTCAAGATGTTCAAATTACTGGGAGCCGCTTTGTTGAGCCGGGGAACCCAACGGTGCTGGCTCGGTGTACAGCAAAGCAAGAGGCGTTGGAGAGGCAGAAAGTTCGCTTTGACGTTGCCAATTATGACCGTCTCAATGCCATTGACATTTTATCCGGCTATCTCAGTCATGTACACTCTAGTCGCGAGTCTGAGATTGAGATGGTCAAGCAGCTTCAGTTGAAGTATGAGGTACGCTTTTTCTGGATTACTTATATTCCTTCAGCCCCCAAGTCTTCAGATTATGAGAGAAACAGAATAACCTATAGACTTTAAAATATAGGCCGAGACTTTCACCTCTGAATCTTTGCTTGACATTGATAGAATAAAACTTCACCTGTAGTCCCCAAGGACCGGTTCATCTTGATCATAAATGAATCGGTACTTTAAAATTGTTTTTAAGACCATTTTCAAAGTACTTAATACTCCGGCTTAACCTTGATAAACTTGTTGAACTGCATACATTAGCCCCCAAGTGCCAAGTGCTGTTACTTTGTAAAGTGCTTGGAACTTTAAATATGTTTGTAAAATCGTAGAAATTTGATTTGGCATACATTAGCCCCCAAGTCTCAAGTGGTTTGTTTGTAAAGTACTTGAGACTTGAACCTTGAATTTGGAATTTTGAATTTGAAACCAAGTCTTGTCTGAGTTGAACTCTCAATTGACTGACACAAAGACCCGGCTAGCAAGTCAGGAGACAGAAATCAAATCTTCTAACTCCAAACTGCAAATAAGCCTCTCTGCAACGGAAAATTTGAAGACCAGCTTTGCTGCCTAGGAGAAAACTTGTGAAAAGGAAAAAAACACTTCTGACCCAACGAGCTGAGACAACCGAAACAGCTCTGAAAGAGATTTCAATAGAGCTGAATGGGTGCAAGGGGCGGGTGTCTCAGATGGTAGCTGCTATCTTTGGTAAGTTGCCTGACTTGATCTTTTGTTTGTTTTTTGCCAAACCGGAGTATAAGCCGTTAACTGACTTTGCGTGTAAAAATTTATGCAGGTCCTCGAAGCAAGCATCTGAGCCAAGACCCGTTGACTAAACTGAAGGAAGTACATACTTTAGTTGAACAATTGTATATCGGCGCACAACAGGCTCTGGCCACCATCTCTCCTGCTAACCAAGGACCCAACTGGCTCAGCGACGTCCTGAAGAAGCTATCCATCCTTCCTACCAGGTTCCAAGAAGTAAAACGCTCCTGTGCGCGAGCCGGAGCCTTGACTGCCCTAAGCCGCTCCAAGGCTTGGGTGCCAGACCTAGACCCGGCGGGCGTAGCAAGAGGCTATCCCACCGTGAAGGAGGACGGGTCTCCTTTTGATCAGGATGACTTCATGTCTTGTGTACGCGGAGTCCGGCCTCAGGCAACTAGCCTTGGAGATGACACCAATGTTGATAAGTACCAGCCGGGTTTTGATAGTGAGAATAAGAAGATGGCCACTCCCTCATACAAAGTAACAGACTTGATCCCACAAGTGAGAGAAGATACATTTGCCCCGGAGGTTGACCCGGTCGGCCTGATCTACGACGAAGCCGAATTTGTCGCCGTGAATGACTTTGACTGGTCAAAACCCAACTTCCAGCAAACAGAAGGTGGTGAACCGGCGAGGGAGGGACAATGATCATCTTCATGGGCTTATAAAGCCTTGTAATAACTTAGTTGTTAAAACACCGCATGTTTGCTTATGCCATCGTGCATAAAATACTTCTAATGTATGCATCATTTAAGGTTTGTCTCTGCAATGTTTGAACTCTGTTCCTGTAAATACAAAGAAAAGACAGGCTTGGCGGTTTAGAACCAAACGGGTTTAAACACCTAATTTATAACTAAACGGATGAGCTAGAGAAGAAACATCAAGCCGGATGTGCTCTCATTGACAAAACTCTTCCATAGCCACAGATTAGTGCCATTGTCAGTGATAATACTGTGTGGAAAACCGAAACGGAAGATCACTTTTTCATGAACTGAACCGCCGTGGCTACGTCACACTTACTCACAGGTTCCGCCTCAACCCACTTGGTGAACTTATCAACGGCCACCAAGAGATGTGTCTTTTTATCCTTAGACCTTTTGAAAGGTCCCACCATGTCAAGCCCTAGACCGCAAACGGCCAAGTGATTGGAATCATCCGGAGCTCTTGAGCCGGTACATGCGCTCGTCATGCAAATTTGTGACATCCATCACATCTACTGACCAGATCTTCTGCATCAGTGTGAGCTGTCAACCAGTAAAAACCGTGACGAAACGCCTTGGCCACTAAAGATTTTGATCCGGCGTGATGACCACAATCGCCTTCATGGATCTCACGAAGGATTTCTTGACCTTCTTCGGGGGAAACACATCGCTGAAATGCTCCGGAAACACTGCGATGATATAACTCTCCATCTGAAATTTTCATGGGCTTAGACCGTCGGGTTATCTATCGAGCCAGAGTCTCATCTGCTGGCAACTCTCCCCAGGTCATGTAAGCCAAGAACGGCATCGTCCAATCTGGGATGACATGAAGAGCCGCTACCAACTGCGCCTCCGGGCCAGGAACATCTAAATCTTGTTATGTGGGCAACTTGACAGAGGGGTTATGCAGAACATCCAAAAAGGTGTTAGGTGGCACTGGCTTACGCTGAGACCCCAACCGGCTTAAAGCATTAGCTGCTTCGTTCTTTCGACGGTCAATGTGCTCCACCTGATAACCTTTAAAATGTCCTGCAATGGCATCAACCTCTCGGCGATAAGCCACCATGAGAGGGTCCTTGGAATCCCACTTGCCAGATACCTGTTGAGCCACTAGATCCGAGTCGCCAAGACATCTGACCCGGCTCAAGCTCATCTCTTTCGCCACTCGAAGACCATGGAGAAAGGCTTCATACTCTGTTGCGTTGTTAGTGCAAGGAAACATCAACCATAACACATAACAAAATTTGTCACCTTGTGGAGAAGTTAGCACAACTCCAGCCCCCGAGCCTTCTAACTGCCTGGACCCATCAAAATGAATAGTCTAATACGTGTTGTCTGGTTTCTCTTCTGGCATCTGCATCTCTGTCCAGTCATTGATGATGTCAACCAGGGCTTGAGATTTGATTGCAGTATGTGGAACATACTTCAACCCATGAGACCCAAGCTCAATTGCCCACTTGGCGACTCGCCCAGTGGCTTCTTTGTTTTGAATAATGTCTCCCAAAGGAGCAGAGCTAACCACAATGATTGGATGTCCCTGAAAGTAATGCTTAAGCTTCTGGCTTGCCATGAACACCCCATATACAAGCTTCTGCCAATGTGGATATCATTGCTTAGATTCAATTAGCACTTCACTGACGTAATAAATCGGCCGTTGAACCAGATGCTCTTTGCCAGCCTCCTTGTGCTCTACCACAATAGCCACGCTAACAGCTCGTGAGTTGGCAGCCACGTATAACAATAGCGGCTCTTTCTCAATTGGAGCAGCAGGACTAGCGGCTCAGCAAGCTGTGTCTTTAGATTCTCAAAAGCAGCATTCGCAGCATCGCTCCAAACAGAGGCATTGCATTTTCCCCTAACCGGCTTATGAACCGGCTCAAAGCAGCAACTCGACCCGCTAGCCGCTGGACATTATTGATGCATGTTGGTTTGGCTAGGGATGTAATTGCCTTGATTTTCTCCGGGTTAGCTGCAATACCTTGGTTGGACACCAAAAAATCCAAAAGCTTACTAGCTGGGACTTCAAAAACAAACTTGGCCGGGTTAAGCATCATCTTGTAGACCCGGAGATTATCAAAAGTCTCTTTCAGATGTGTGATCAAGGTTTCCTCTTTCCTGGATTTCACCACTATGTCATCCACATAAGCATGAACATTACGCCCAATCTGATCCTGAAGACAATTCTGCACACACCGCTGGTAAGTTGCTTGGGCACTCTGAAGCCCGAAAGGCATAGACACATAGCAAAAAGCTCCAAAGGGAGTAATAAAAGTTGTCTTCTCCTGATCTTTGATTGCCATCTTAATCTGATGATAACCGGAATAAGCATCCAAGAAACTCAAACGTGCGCAACCCACAGTAGCATCAATGATCTGATCAATACGAGGGAGAGCAAAAGGATCAGTCGGACAAGCTTTGTTCAGATCGGTGTAATCTACACACATACGCCAGGTGCCATTCTTTTTTAGTACAAGCACTGGGTTAGCTAACCACTCCGGGTGAAAGACCTCCACAATGAACCCGGCTGCTAAGAGCCGGGCCACCTCTTCTCCAGTGGCCTTGCGCCTTTCTTCATTGAACCATCGTAGAAACTATCTAACAGGTTTGAACTTTGGATCAATATTAAGAGTGTGCTCAGCGAGTTCCCTCGGGACACCCGGCATGTCTGAAGGTTTCCATGCAAAGATGTCCCGATTCTCACGGATGAACTCGATGAGCGCGCTTTCCTATTTTGGATCCAAGTTTGCGCTGATGATGAACTGTTTGGATGAATTGCCAGGCACAATCAACCATCTTAGTGTCATCAGCTGATTTGAATTTCAACGCCGGCTCATGCTCTGTTGTGGGTTTCTTTAATGACGTCATGTCTGCCGGGACAACATGATCTTTGTAAAACTTTAACTCCTCTATTGCACAGACGGATTCCGCATAGGCAGCATCACCTTCTTCACACTCCAAGGCAATCTTCCGTCTCCCATGTATCATAATGGTACCCTTATGACCCGGCATCTTGAGCTGCAAATACACATAACACGGCCGAGCCATGAACTTGGCATAAGTCGGCCACCCAAACAGAGCATGATATGGGCCTTTGATCTTAACCACCTCAAAGGTTAATGTCTCCGCTCTGGAGTCATATTCATCCCCAAAAGCTAATCCTAGCTCAATCTTACCAACTGGGTATGCCGACTTACCAGGTACCACACCATGAAAAACAGTGTTGGACTGTTTAGGATTTTTATCAGTCAATCCCATCCGGCAGAACATCTCATAGTAGAGGATGTTGTTGCTGCTGCCTCCATCCATGAGTACCTTAGTAAACTTGTATCCACAAACCTAAGGTGCCACTACCAAAGCCAAGTGACCCGGGTTATCAACTCGGGGATCCTCTCTGCTCCACACAATAGGCTGCTCTGACCAACGTAGATAACGTGGAACCGCCGGCTCAACGGCATTGATGTCTCTCTTGTGAAGTTTCTGGTCCCTCTTACATAAGCTGGTGCTAAATACATGATATTGCCCACTAGTCAGCTGCTTCGGGTTGCTCTGATAACCGGATTGCTGCTGCTAATTACCCTGGCCGGGTTGCTGATTATATCCTCCTTGGTGACCAGGATAACCTTGACCGTGAAAACCTCCTCTGCCTGAACCGGAGCCCGGGCCCTGAAAGCCGCCTCCACCTGAACCGCCACCTGGGCCTTGACCCCCATCAAAAATATTTGAATTTTTAAATGCCTTCATGATCATGCAATCTTTCCACAGGTGAGTGACTGGTTTCTCCCGGGTTCCGTGCTTTGGACAAGGTTCATTCAACAACTGCTCCAAGGTGGGGCCTGACCCGCCCGATCGAGGGGGCTGTCTGCCCTTACGCCGTTGATTACCTCCCTGTGCATTAGTATTAGCAACAAACTCATTAGCCTTACGCTTATTACCTCCCTGATTTGCCGGGTTACGTTGGTGACCCTTGCCGTTGTCGTTCTTCTTTCCCTTTGTTGCCTTTTCTTCGTCAGACACCGGGTCCTTGGTGGTATCAGAATCAGCATACTTAACGAGAGCCACCATCAACGTTCCCATGTCATTACAGTTACGTTTGAGTCGCCCCAGCTTCTGCTTTAGAGGTTCAAAATGGCAATTTTTCTCCAACATTAAAACTGCTGAGCCGGCGTCCATTTTATCAGATGAATGTATTATCTCTTTGACCCGGCGCACCCAATGGGTTGTGGATTGTCACGACCGGTTTTCCAATAAAAATATTTATTGAGAAACCAATCTTTTGAGTCCAGTATGAGAGAAATCCTCCTCACTGGTAGACAATTTCTTGATACAATAAGCCAGTAGCAAAAAATATATTACAGGGTCGAACTACGGTTGCTCAACCAAATTATTACAAGCACGCCAATAATTATACATAATGGCGGACATGTCACAGTGGTGTGGAGGCATACTACTGACTCGAGGATAGGGAGGTGGTGGAAAAACACAGCGGGGAGAGAAATACAAGACTCTAAGTCTATCATCTCTTCGAGCGTCGAGGTGAGGCTCGCTGAATTTATTTGGTAGCGGAAGCGGATATAAAACAGTGACCAAATCCAGGGTCGCACGAGACTGACTGGGACTCCTCTAAGTGTCGGACTCACTATCAAACTCTTCATCCATGAGATCGCCTTCGTCAGCATCTGGCCAAATCAACAAGACAGTGAGTACTTTGAAAGTACTCGCAAGACAGTTCGGACGTAAGATATAACAAATGCATGCATGGATGCGACATGAATAAATTCACCAGTGTACATTTTCAAAAATTAGCATAACAAGGTAAGTAAAAGGGAAACGGCGGTAGTCCGCCTGAAATCCCAACAGAACATAAATAATTACCGATCGGGTGTCTGAAGCGACGCCTCGAAAGGTGAACAAATAAATATAAGGAAAAAAATGCCACAGTCGGGCGTCTTAGCGACACCACATAAAGGGCTTAAAAAGAAATACCTCAGTCGGACGTCGGGGCGACGTCACAGAAAGGGCTTTAAAAGAAATGCCACAGTCGGACGTCGGGACGACATCACAGAAAGGGCTTTAAAAGAAATGCCACAGTCGGACGTCGGGGCGACATCACAGAAAGGGCTTTAAAAGAAATGCCACAGTCGGACGTCGGGACGACATCACAGAAAGGGCTTTAAAAGAAATGCCACAGTCGGATGTCGGGACGACATCACAGAAAGGGCTTTAAAAGAAATGCCACAGTCGGACGTCGGGGCGACATCACAGAAAGGGCTTTAATTCACAAGTAAATAATACTCATAATAAACATTTAATTCATGAGAATAAATGGGTTAGTCCATCCACATGAATATTCAATTAACCGGAATTAGCACTCATGCGAATCACCGGAGTCTCTGTCATCAAAACTGACATTTGATTAGGATAAGATAATATCGATCTAGGACATGGAATAGATGATTTGGAGGAAATATATGACTCTGCAGAGTTTGTACAAAATTGTTCCCACAGCCAACGGATTTCCGTAGTCACGAAGGACTAGTTCCGTTTACGGTGTTTCGGAAGAAAACACAGCTAACCAGTACACACCCATCCTACCTCTCGATGCTAGGAATCACCCTAGACATCGTCCAAGAAAAACTTTTGAGACGGGGAGATCACAATCTCGAATAGCATGGGATCAAATTTATATACGCGCGCTCTAAGGGGTGCCCCCCTCTCGGTCCCAACCGGAAACACCCATGCCCCCTGACCAGATGACTGGCTTTAATCCAGGGCCATGGAACCATCATCACGGCCTCTCCTTTTGGTGTGTACCAGAAAAGCGGTTTGCAACTTACTAAACCATATTCCTTGCGGAAAACATGTGGTAGTACAGGGAAGGAAATGAAAGGAACTGGATCGATACGGTTTGACACTGAAGTCACATAGTCTGGCATAAGACTGGCATGCTACGACACTGCCATCTTACCCATCCTCATGCCAACACATGGCCATTCATACTCACATCCATCCACTTATGGATCATCGAAAGTTCAAACATGCTTGCCTGGTTCGGAGTAGTCGGAGCCTAGCTCGGTGAAGTTCGCGGCTCCGTCACCTCCTTCGGTATCTACGGTATAAAGAAAATATATGCGCTATCGTAAATACCAAGGAGTGCACAGAAAGTATACCAAATATTTTTCAAATAAATCTGATAAAAAACTAGACAAAATTTTGAAGAGAACAGAAAAAGAATCAATCAAAAATACTTTTCTGCTTAAAAGTTATAAGGGTTTTTGCCCAGGGACTAATCTGTAATGAAACAGAAGATTTCCAGGGGCTAGCTTATAAGAATAGAAAACGCTTCGGCAGAAACTACGCCAGCCCAACGGGAAAACGTACTTTGCCCGAAGGCGCTTCCAGAAAACGCTTCAACAGCGAGAGCAGAGAGGCTGACGGTGGGGTCCCACGCGTCAGGTTTGAATTTCAACAGGGGGGGAAGCGAAGCTCGTCGGCGCCCGAGAGCCGCGGTGGTCGCCAGCGGCGATCCACGGCGAGGTAGGGGGATCGGAGGGTACCTCCGTGCTCAGGGCGCCATTCCGCGTCGGTTGGTGGTGGTGGTGGTCGCCGGTGAGTACCACGTCGACGGCGAGCTTTGCTCCGGCGGACGGCGGCTCGGGTGGTTGAGGAACTCGTCAGAGAGAGCTGCAGAGATCAAATTGACAAGGGGGTTAGGTTCCTGGTAGCTAGAGAGGGTAACGGATGGGGTTTGGGCGCCGGAGGTGGCCTCACCGGAGCGAATCGAGGTGGCGGCCGAGGCGGATCGGGGCGGCCGGAGTTGGGGGGGGAGACCTCCTCGGGGTGCCCCTAGTGGCCTGGCGTGGCGTTGGTGAGGAGTGGGGATGAGGCGCGCACGAGGGTGAGCTCGGGGGCCCTTTTTATAGGCAGCCCGAGGCGGTTGCCGTGAACGGGGATCTCCGGCGAGTGATTACGGCGGTGCCGGGGATGTGCAGGGGGATTAGGGGCTAGGGCTTCGTCGTTGAGGTCCACCGGTCCCATTTAGGCGCTAAATGGGCTGGGACTTGGTGCTGAGGGTGAGCTCGACGGAACGGGGGTGGCGCGGCACGTCGGCGGCAGGGAGCACGTTCCGTGCTTGCCGGGCCACGGCGACGGTGCCACGGGCATGCGCTGGCACGGCAGGGACATGCGGAGAGCCAAGGGGCTTTGGGCGGCGCCGGGTGGCGTGGCGAGAGTGCTCGGGCCCTTGTTGGCCGCCACGGGAGGTGCAGCCACCGCAGAAGCTCCCAACGCCGGCGAGGCTCGCTGCTACCGACGCCAGGAAGGCTCCACGCACGCGTGTGAAGCTCCGGACAGGAGGGAGAGGCTGCGAGGAATGTGCCAAGTGCACTGTCTACGCGTGAGAGGAACTGACGAACGCAAACGACACTGAAACTGAATTTTTCTGAATTTTGAACAGCAGCAATGCATGCAAGGTGTTCGACAGAATGAAATTGGCATCTAGGGATTTTTCCTTGAGCTGAAACTTGGTGGAGTGGCTTCTCATTGCTCAAGTAGGCTGCCTGAATTTTTGTGGAATTTTTGGGGAAGTGTAGATATGAATTTCATCAAATTTGGCAAATCTGGTCCAAACTTGCAGAGACTGAATTTTGAAAATTTTGAAAAGAGGAGGAGTGGATCAAGATGGTTCTGGGTTGTGGGTACAAAGGACTATCCAGGAGAGTTGGTTTGAGGTCAAAACTCAAATGCAATATGGTACTTGCTTTGAAAATCCCTCAGGCTCCAAATAATTATCAGATTTGCTTTGAGAGGAAAAATAATTAGAATAAAATCCAAAACTTGTTTGGATTAGTTGGGACAGAGGACTTAGGTTGATCACAAGGTGTAGGGGAGGTTTTGGAGGGGTTTTACCACATGGGAACAATGCAAAGTCAAGGGTGGTTCCAAGATATGAAAATCCCCAATTTTTCATAGAGTTTCATTCTAAAAGAAAACAATTTAAACTCAAAAAATAAATTTGAGAGAGAACCAACAGAGAAGAAGTTTCAAAAGATCAAACACCAAGGTTTGAAAAAAAATAATATCCTTGCCAAAGCAAAGGAAGTTTTTAAGTGGAAGGTTTTTCTGAAAAAGAAAAAAAATTAAATAGCCTCTCCTCAAAAACCACAAAGTTTTTGATAAAAACCAAATAAAAATTTTGGAGTGTCACAACACCTACCCCCTTAGGAAAAATCTCGTCCCCGAGATTTCAGCTAATCCTTAAATAGGTGTGGATGCTCTGTCCGAAGAAAATCCTCGCTTTCCCAAGTTGCTTCACTGTCAGTGTGATTGCTCCACTGGACTTTGAAAAACTTGATGGCCTTCTTTCGGGTCCTCCTTTCAAATTCCTCTAATATTCTTACGGGACGTTCTCGATATGTGAGGTCTGGCTGCACATCAATGTTTTCATGGGATACTTGTTTCTCTGGGTTGCTTACGTACTTCCTTAATTGAGAGACGTGGAACACGTCGTGAATGTCGGACAAGTCTTCGGGTAAGTCTAGCTGGTAGGCTACAGTGCCTCTTCGTGCCACTATGCAGAATGGTCCAATGAATCTTGGTGCTAACTTTCCTTTAATCTTAAACCGTTGCAATCCTCTCATCGGGGACACTCTCAGGTATACGAACTCACCGGGTTCGAAGCTGACCCTACGATGTTTCTGATCATAATAACTCTTCTGTCGACTTTGAGCGGTCTTAAGTCGGTCTCTGATTAGCTTGACCTTTTCCTCGGCTTCTCTGAGCATGTCTGGTCCGAAGATGCGGCTGTCCCCGGTCTCTGACCAATTTAACGGGGTTCGACACCTTCGTCCGTATAAGGCCTCAAATGGTGCCATTTGCAGGCTGGCCTGGTAGCTATTGTTATACGCGAACTCGGTGTATGGCAGGCTTTCTTCCCAACTGGTTCCATATGTGAGGACACATGCTCTCAGCATGTCTTCTAAAACCTGGTTTACGCGTTCCGTTTGTCCATCAGTCTGTGGGTGGTATGCGGTACTGAAGGCTAGTTGGGTTCCCAGAGCTTGTTGTAAATGCTCCCAAAATCTTGAGACGAACTGAATGCCTCTGTCGGATATTATAGTCTTCGGGACACCGTGCAGACAAACTATGCGGGAGAGATAAATCCTGGCAAGCCTCTGAGTGTTGTAGGTCGTCTTCACTGGAATAAAGTGTGCCACCTTGGTCAACCTGTCAGTGATGACCCATATGGCATCATTCCCGTGTCGTGACCGAGGTAGTCTGACAATAAAATCCATCCTTATTTCATCCCATTTCCACTCAGGTATTTTGTTAGGTTGCAGTAGTCCGGCTGGTCTCTGATGTTCAGCTTTTATGCGTTGACATGAGTCGCAACATGCAATGAAGGCGGCTATGTCCCTCTTCATACCGTGCCACCAAAATCTTTCCTGAATGTCCTTATACATTTTGGTTCCTCTAGGGTGGATCGAATATGGAGTGGTGTGTGCTTCAGCTAAAATTCGCTGTATAAGGTCTTCTATGTTTGGTACGCATAGCCTTTCTCCGTACCATAATATTCCTTCATTGTCTATGACGAATTCTGAGGCCTTTCCCATACTCAACTTTCTTTTAATTCCTTCAATGCTGGGGTGACCGGGCTGAGCTTCTTTAATTTTCTCCACAAGGTTGGGTTGTATTTCCAAGTTTGATATGGTGCCTTCTGCTACCATTATCAAGTTGAGCTTGGCAAATTCTTGATGGAATTCGGGCCTCAAGCTGTGCAGATAGTTTCCCTCGGAGCTGGGGTTCCGACTCAGGGCATCGGCAACTACATTTTCTTTCCCTGGATGGTAATGGATACCAACATCATAATACTTTACCAATTCCAACCAGCATCGTTGCCGTAAATTTAGTTCTTGTTGCGTGAAAATGTATTTGAGACTTTTGTGATCCGTATATATTTCACATCGATTCCCAAGTAAGAAATGCCTCCATTCCTTGAGTGCATGAATAACTGCTGCCATTTCTAAGTCATGAGTAGGATAATTTTCCTCATGCTTGCGAAGTTGCCTTGAAGCGTAGGCGACAACCTTGCTTTCTTGCATCAACACGCATCCGAGACCCTTTCTGGACGTGTCACAATATACTTCAAAATTCTTGTGTATGTCGGGTACAATTAATACCGGTGCTGTTGTTAACTTCCGCTTTAGCTCTTGGAAACTTCTCTCACAGGCTTCTGTCCATTCAAACTTCTTATCTTTCTTGAGCAACTGTGTCATAGGCTTGGCTATGGTGGAAAATCCTTCAATAAATCTGCGGTAATATCCTGCCATTCCCAAGAAACTCCGTATGTCTGTTACGCTGGCCGGTGACTTCCAGCCAAGTACGGCCTTGACTTTCTCTGGGTCCACTGTGATACCGTCTTGAGTCAGCACGTGGCCTAGAAAGCCTACTTGTCTTAGCCAAAATTCACACTTGCTGAACTTGGCATACAATTGGTGTTTTCTTAGCTCTCCTAGCACAATCCTGAGATGTTCTGCGTGCTCTTCTGGTGTCTTGGAGTATACCAGAATATCATTGATGAATACCACGACGAACTTGTCCATAAACTTCATAAATACTTTGTTCATGAGGTGAACAAAATATGCTGGGGCGTTAGTTAATCCAAATGGCATCACTGTGAACTCATACAGTCCATATCTAGAGGTGAAGGCTGTTTTGGGGATATCTTCCGTTCGTACCTTCAATTGATGGTATCCTGACCTTAAGTCAATTTTTGAGAATACCTTGGCCTGAGCAAGTTGATCAAACAAATCGTTTATCCTTGGCATCAGGTATTTGTTTTTGACTATGACCATGTTAAGTGCTCGATAGTCAATACACAATCTCAGCGTTCCATCCTTCTTTTTGGCAAATAAAATTGGTGATCCCCAAGGTGAGGAGCTGGCTCGAATGTATCCTTTTTCCAGTAATTCCTTTATTTGCTTCTTCAACTCGATCAACTCGGATGGTGCCATTCTGTATGGTTTCTTGTATATGGGGGTGGTTCCTGGTGCTAGCTCAATGCGGAATTCTATTTCTCGGTCTGGTGGCATGCCTGGCAGCTCTTCAGGGAATACATCTGGAAATTCACACACTACTGGAACCTTGTTTAGCTCAGAAACGTCCACCTTATTTAACCTCGGTTGCCGGGGTATTTTTCCTTCCTTGGCTGATACTCTTATTGTCTTCCCTTGGTGGTGTGTGAGAATTACGGTCCTGTTGAAACAGTCGATAAAACCCTTATTGGTCGTTAGCCAATCCATCCCTAGGATGACATCCAGTCCTTTATTTTCCAATACAATAAGATTTGCGTGAAACTCCAATCCTTCGAACTCAATGACCACATTCTGACAGTAATTCTGAGTAACTTGCTGAATCCCAGGGGACTTGATGGTCATGGATTTCTCCAAAGGAAGCATCGAAAAATTATTTTGCAAAGCAAAACTTTTCGAAATGAAAGAGTGAGAGGGCTCCAGAATCAAACAAAACCATTGTAGGTATTGTGTTGACAGGAAACGTACCGAGTACGATATCCGGAGCATTTTGTGCCTCCTCTTTGGTTACATGGTTCAGATGACCCTTCCTGTGGTTATTGTTGGGATTGAAATTGTTTCGCTTGGGCGCTGGATTATTGCCGCCGTTGTTCGGCTTTGGGGTTGAACTCCTTGGCTTGGGGCACTGTTTGGCATAGTGCCCTTCTTCTCCACAAGCGTAACAAGTAACACCGGGGCGATAGGTGAATTCCTTGTCCCTTGCATGAAAATTCTTGATTGGGCGTGAGACATTGGATGAGAATTTGTGTGTCCCACCCTTTTGAAAATCTGTCTTGCTTCGGTGATTGCGAGCGTGATTTGTCTGGTCCCTTTTTCTCTTGCGGATATCTTCCAGACTGCGTCTCTCATTTTCCAGAGTAATGGCTTTGTCCACCAGTGTTTTAAAATCAGGAAAAGTGTGCACGACCAGTTGGCATTTAAGCGCGGGTGCCAGACCGTCAAGGAATTTCTCCATCTTCTTGATTTCAGTCATACGCTCCTCATTGGTGTAGCGGGACAATAGGGTAAATTGACTGTTGTAATCTGACACTGTCATGTTCCTTTGTTTGAGGTCATCGAATTCTCTCTTCTTGATTTTCATAATACTCTTAGGAATATGTGCACCACGGAAACCTTCCTTGAAATCATCCCAGGTTATGTCATTTTCGTTGGGATGCATGTGCAGAAAATTCTCCCACCACGATGCGGCTGCTCCTGTGAGATAGTGTGGAGCATATAGTACTTTCTCGAGATCTGAACATTTTGCAATAATTAATTTCCTCTCCATATCTCGAAGCCAGTCCTCGGCTTCAAGAGGCTTGTCAGTGTGAGAAAATGTTTGCGGACGTGTCTTCTGTAGCTCAGATAACTTGGAATGCTGCTGATACTGTCCATGATGATTCCCCATGTTGATGACTTGGTTCATCATCTCACGATGTTGTTGCTGACTCTGCTCATAAAGGCGACACATTTGTGAAAGTGCCGATTCACTGCCCTGTTGGCTTGGCTGTCCCTGAGTGAACTCGTTGCTGGGTTGTGTATCATAATTTTCCTCTGGTGGACTTGGCATGGAGCGTGTCCAAGGACGAGACATTTTTCACTCTGGGGATGTATTTTTGTAAAACTCATAAGAAAAGCAGAAAGAGTCGCAAAACAAAACCATAAATGCATAAAGCTGGCAGATAGAATTAAATAACTCGGCTTACTTAAGAAAAACAAATCGACTTGCGCACGGAGAAGGACTGCTCATTACATATCTTACACGCGGGCGGTAATTATACAATACATCACTCAGGATATGCGTACATAATCCTGACATGTTATTTAGGCTAGTGCACTTCTCCAGATCCTACATGATGCGCAAACATGCTACTTCTCACAACCTACGTACATATCTTACAAAGCGGTGCAATACATGGCAGCTAAGCGTACTCAGGCAGAGATGTTGACGACCTCCTTTGCCCTACCGAGGGCGAGGCGTAGCGAGGTTGGGGACTCGACTTCCTCCTCGCTAATAGGCTCCATACGTGTAGTGTTGCGCAGAGTGGACGGAGCAGTTGCCAGGGGCGGAGCAACACGTACAGGAGTGGGCGCGACGGGTGGTGCAGTGCGCGCTGAAGTGGGTGCAATGACTTGGTTGAATTCTTCGGTAGAAGGCAGGCGACGAGTAGGCGTAAAAGATGCTGAGGACGAGACCAAAGTCAGTGGCGGTGCGATGGGTAGGAGCTCCCTCCTGTTGGCAGCACAGCCATGGACAGAGTCCATGCGGGTAGCTACGAAGTCGTCCACCAGGTTGTCGAAGGCTGCCTCCAGGGCCCGGAGATACTCAATGAGCATCTCAAAAGCCTCGTCTCGTTCTCCTCTGGGGCAGGAGTATGCGTAGTGACAGGTGTAAGGCACATGGCACGGAAGATAACGGTAACGACGAGTCTTCATCACGGGAAGGACATCCCTGAGACGAGCTATCGCCTCACGGGCTGCCATCTGCATAGCATGCCTCTCTATAGGCATTGCTCTTCCCACGAACCGAAAGCGGCGTAACTCACCACGCCCTCCCTTGAACTGCACCGCGGCCTGGTGCATGGTCAGACTGTCGTTGACTCGGTGCTGGCAGAGTGTGAAGACTGGGCGCACGGATGGCCCCATCGCAACCTAAACGATGAAAGAAAGAAGCTTGACGAACCCATCGGGCACGTTGGCGAAGGTCTGAGACTCGCAGCTGTTGTCAGCCATCTACAAAAGTAGGCAAAAATTCTGCAGGGTTAGATCATAAATTTATGCTGACTGACAGAAAATGACTACAATTGCAAAAATATAAATTAGCTCTATCATGCTAATAACTAATTAGCGGTCACACCTAGTGGCTTCCTACAGTCAGCCTGGCTCTGGTACCAAGCTTGTCACGACCGGTTTTCCAATAAAAATATTTATTGAGAAACCAATCTTTTGAGTCCAGTATGAGAGAAATCCTCCTCACTGGTAGACAATTTCTTGATACAATAAGCCAGTAGCAAAAAATATATTACAGGGTCGAACTACGGTTGCTCAACCAAATTATTACAAGCATGCCAATAATTATACATAATGGCGGACATGTCACAGTGGTGTGGAGGCATACTACTGACTCGAGGATAGGGAGGTGGTGGAAAAACACAGCGGGGAGAGAAATACAAGACTCTAAGTCTATCATCTCTTCGAGCGTCGAGGTGAGGCTCGCTGAATTTATTTGGTAGCGGAAGCGGATATAAAACAGTGACCAAATCCAGGGTCGCACGAGACTGACTGGGACTCCTCTAAGTGTCAGACTCACTATCAAACTCTTCATCCATGAGATCGCCTTCGTCAGCATCTGGCCAAATCAACAAGCCAGTGAGTACTTTGAAAGTACTCGCAAGACAGTTCGGACGTAAGATATAACAAATGCATGCATGGATGCGACATGAATAAATTCACCAGTGTACATTTTCAAAAATTAGCATAACAAGGTAAGTAAAAGGGAAACGGCAGTAGTCCACCTGAAATCCCAACAGAACATAAATAATTACCGATCGGGTGTCTGAAGCGACGCCTCGAAAGGTGAACAAATAAATATAAGGAAAAAAAATGCCACAGTCGGGCGTCTTAGCGACACCACATAAAGGGCTTAAAAAGAAATACCTCAGTCGGACGTCGGGGCGACGTCACAGAAAGGGCTTTAAAAGAAATGCCACAGTCGGACGTCGGGACGACATCACAGAAAGGGCTTTAAAAGAAATGCCACAGTCGGACGTCGGGGCGACATCACAGAAAGGGCTTTAAAAGAAATGCCACAATCGGACGTCGGGGCGACATCACAAAAAGGGCTTTAAAAGAAATGCCACAGTCGGACGTCGGGGCGACATCACAGAAAGGGCTTTAAAAGAAATGCCACAGTCGGACGTCGGGGCGACATCACAGAAAGGGCTTTAAAAGAAATGCCACAGTCGGACATCGGGACGACATCACAGAAAGGGCTTTAAAAGAAATGCCACAGTCGGACGTCGGGGCGACATCACAGAAAGGGCTTTAATTCACAAGTAAATAATACTCATAATAAACATTTAATTCATGAGAATAAATGGGTTAGTCCATCCACAGGAATATTCAATTAACCGGAATTAGCACTCATGCGAATCACCGGAGTCTCTGTCATCAAAACTGACATTTGATTAGGATAAGATAATATCGATCTAGGACATGGAATAGATGATTTGGAGGAAATATATGACTCTGTAGAGTTTGTACAAAATTGTTCCCACAGCCAACGGATTTCCATATTCACGAAGGACTAGTTCCGTTTACGGTATTTCGGAAGAAAACACAGCTAACCAGTACACACCCATCCTACCTCTCGATGCTAGGAATCACCCTAGACATCGTCCAAGAAAAACTTTTGAGACGGGGAGATCACAATCTTGAATAGCATGGGATCAAATTTATATACGCGCGCTCTAAGGGGTGCCCCCCTCTCGGTCCCAACCGGAAACACCCATGCCCCCTGACCGGATGACTGGCTTTAATCCAGGGCCATGGAACCATCATCACGGCCTCTCCTTTTGGTGTGTACCAGAAAAGCGGTTTGCAACTTACTAAACCATATTCCTTGCGGAAAACATGTGGTAGTACAGGGAAGGAAATGAAAGGGACTGGACCGATACGGTTTGACACTGAAGTCACATAGTCTGGCATAAGACTGGCATGCTACGACACTGCCATCTTACCCATCCTCATGCCAACACATGGCCATTCATACTCACATCCATCCACTTATGGATCATCGAACTCACTTACCTCATTATCGCATAAAATGACATTCATCGATATGCTTCTCAACTTGCCATGAAACTAACTAAATGCAAAACATGCCAAGACACTCATCATATCAAAAGTTCAAACATGCTTGCCTGGTTCGAAGTAGTCGGAGCCTAGCTCGGTGAAGTTCGCGGCTCCGTCACCTCCTTCGGTATCTACGGTATAAAGAAAATATATGCACTGTCGTAAATACCAAGGAGTGCACAGAAAGTATACCAAATATTTTTCAAATAAATCTGATAAAAAACTAGACAAAATTTTGAAGAGAACAGAAAAAGAATCAATCAAAAATACTTTTCTGCTTAAAAGTTATAAGGGTTTTTGCCCAGGGACTAATCTGTAATGAAACAGAAGATTTCCAGGGGCTAGCTTATAAGAATAGAAAACGCTTCGGCAGAAACTACGCCAGCCCAACCGGAAAACGTACTTTGCCCGAAGGCGCTTCCAGAAAACGCTTCAACAGCGAGAGCAGAGAGGCTGACGGTGGGGTCCCATGCGTCAGGTTTGAATTTCAAAAGGGGGGGGGAAGCGAAGCTCGTCGGTGCCCGAGAGCCGCGGTGGTCGCCGGCGGCGATCCACGGCGAGGTAGGGGGATCGGAGGGTACCTCCGTGCTCAGGGCGCCATTCCGTGTCGGTTGGTGGTGGTGGTGGTCGCCGGCGAGTACCACGTCGACGGCGAGCTTTGCTCCGGCGGACGGCGGCTCGGGTGGTCGAGGAACTCGTCGGAGAGAGCTGCAGAGATCAAATTGACGAGGGGGTTAGGTTCCTGGTAGCTAGAGAGGGTAACGGACAGGGTTTGGGCGCCAGAGGTGGCCTCACCGGAGCGAATCGAGGTGGCGGCCGAGGCGGATCGGGGCGGCCGGAGTTGGGGGGGAGACCTCCTCGGGGTCCCCCTAGTGGCCTGGCATGGCGTTGGTGAGGAGTGGGGATGAGGCGCGCACGAGGGTGAGCTCGGGGGCCCTTTTTATAGGCAGCCCGAGGCGGTTGCCGTGAACGGGGATCTCCGGCGAGTGATTACGGCGGTGCTGGGGATGTGCAGGGGGATTAGGGGCTAGGGCTTCGTTGTTGAGGTCCACCGGTCCCATTTAGGCACTAAACGGGCTGGGACTTGGTGCTGAGGGTGAGCTCGACGGAACGGGGGTGGCGCAGCACGTCGGCGGCAGGGAGCACGTTCCGTGCTTGCCGGGCCACGGCGACGGTGCCACGGGCGTGCGCTGGCACGGCAGGGACACGCGGAGAGCCAAGGGGCTTTGGGCGGCGCCGGGTGGCGTGGCGAGAGTGCTCGGGCCCTTGTTGGCCGCCACGGGAGGTGCAGCCACCGCAGAAGCTCCCAACGCCGGCGAGGCTCGCTGCTACCGACGCCAGGAAGGCTCCACGCACGCATGTGAAGCTCCGGACAGGAGGGAGAGGCTGCGAGGAACGTGCCAAGTGCACTGTCTACGCGTGAGAGGAACTGACGAATGCAAACGACACTGAAACTGAATTTTCTGAATTTTGAACAGCAGCAGTGCATGCAAGGTGTTCGACAGAATGAAATTGGCATCTAGGGATTTTTCCTTGAGCTGAAACTTGGTGGAGTGGCTTCCCATTGCTCAAGTAGGCTGCCTGAATTTTTGTGGAATTTTTGGGGAAGTGTAGATATGAATTTCATCAAATTTGGCAAATCTGGTCCAAACTTGCAGAGACTGAATTTTGAAAATTTTGAAAAGAGGAGGAGTGGATCAAGATGGTTCTGGGTTGTGGGTACAAAGGACTATCCAGGAGAGTTGGTTTGAGGTCAAACCTCAAATGCAATATGGTACTTGCTTTGAAAATCCCTCAGGCTCCAAATAATTATTAGATTTGCTTTGAGAGGAAAAATAATTAGAATAAAATCCAAAACTTGTTTGGATTAGTTGGGACAGAGGACTTAGGTTGATCACAAGGTGTAGGGGAGGTTTTGGAGGGATTTTACCGCATGGGAACAATGCAAAGTCAAGGGTGGTTCCAAGATATGAAAATCCCCAAATTTTCATAGAGTTTCATTTTAAAAGAAAATAATTTAAACTCAAAAAATAAATTTGAGAGAGAACCAACAGAGAAGAAGTTTCAAAAGATCAAACACCAAGGTTTGAAAAAAAAATATCCTTGCCAAAGCAAAGGAAGTTTTTAAGTGGAAGGTTTTTCTGAAAAAGAAAAAAAATTTAAATAGCCTCTCCTCAAAAACCACAAAGTTTTTGATAAAAACCAAATAAAAATTTTGGAGTGTCACATGGATTCACCATCCTCTTGCTTGCAATTGGTCAGGTCCACAATTGACATAGGCTGCTTACATGTGTCCTTAAAGTTCTGGATGAACCGGGCTTTCAACTCTGCCCATGAGCCGATAGAATTGGGTGGCAATCCCTTCAACCAAGTAAGAGCTGTTCCATCCAACATCATGGTAAAATAGTTGGCCGTTGCAGCGTCGCTAACCTCCAATAGTTCCATAGCCATCACATAACTCTCAATCCAAGCCCCCGGCTGTAGGTCAGCCGTGTAATTAGGCACCTTACGAGGCCCCTTGAAGTCCTTTGGCAACCGCTCATTGCGTATGGCCAGCACCAAGCAAGGCACACCTCCGGTTCTTGTGGCTACTCCTGCCTCAACTGAGGTTGCTGGATAAGCCAGAAAGGTTTGATGAGCCACCTGCTCTGCCGCCATTTGAGCCGCTCGTTCCGCCTCTTGATGAATCCTCTCTTGATCTGCTAAATTAAGGGCTCCAGCCCGCACCAGCTCATGCCTATATGGCCAGTTGTGGCGCTGAGCATTACTTGACATCTCTGCAGACTCCATGTGCCTACTATAACTCGGGCTCCGGCTTGGACGATGAGTTGAATGGATCCTGTCTCGACTGTAGGAGTATGCATCCTGCTGGGCCAGAGCTGTTTGAAGTAGTTCTCTTACCCTCTGGGGTTTCAATTGCTGCTGGTGAGTCGCCTTCCATTGGGAGAGCCACCAAACGAGCCGATGCTGCGATGAGGTTTTCCAGAGGGTTGGAGAAGTGACTTGGAGGTGTTGGCACATAATGAGGAGGAGCTGCCTTTATACGAGGTGGCTCCATGGCGCGTGGCTGAACTAGTGCACCGGGTGTCGTGACCCGGTTTGCCTCCGGCGGGTTGCTCCCCCTAGCCCTGGGTGTATGGAAAAGGTTCCTCGGATCCAGCGTCAGAGGTAGACGCGACTGAGTTTTCTGATGCCTCCTCCTCATGACCTCGTTCGATGCGTTAAGATCCATCGTGAGTCGGAAAGTTTCTGCTTGAAGTTGTTGAGCACGAGCATCCAAAGCTGCCCGTTCTGCTGCCATCCGGGTCTCCTCCGCGGATAGATTTTCTTTGGCTCACACCATCTCCTCACGCACGCGTGCCACCTCTGCGTTGTGCTAGGCCTTATCCGCCGGCTCTACCACAGCGGTTAACAGAGTCGTCAGCTTATCCATGAGGTCCATTAAAATCTGAGCCGGGGGGCGCGCGGGGTCTCCTGACCTGGCTGCAGCCAACCCGGTAGCTGCTGCTGTCACTGCGGTAGAGTTCTGTTCGGGCTATGTGCCCGCCATGAAGACTCCGGCCCAATTTGGCAGCTCAAAGGGGTCCGGAATACTGCTGCCATTGGAACAACCCCCGAGCATGCCGTCTTGTAACTGGTACAGAGAGTCCGTCTCACCTTCTGACGATGCAGTGTCAGAACAGAAGGCCGTCTCACCGCCCATTACCGATCCTTTAGAGTATTCACCGCCGTGGATGCAGCCCACGAAGGCATGCTTCACGATAGATTGAACACGAGCGGTCCTTGCACGCTGAGCCGTTTCGATGAGGTCGGTGTAGACGTCCGGCTCAGGGCCTGACTCGCTGATCCGGCCGATGAAGACGTGAATTCCGCCAAGGGGACCCGGTACCCGTACTCGATTGAGCCGGCATCAGGGCCCCAGCCTTCGTCGTCGATGTAGAGCTTGCCACGACGACTCTTGGTCATCCGGCCCACAGCGTATCCCTTGAGCCCTTCGAAGTTGCCCTTCAAGAACTCAAATCCACCGTGCGCTGGCCCCACGGTGGGCGCCAACTGTCGTGGAGTTGACACAGCAGATGTCCTAGAGCAAGGACTTAGTCATAGGGCCATCGCACTAGGAAGCTTAAAGGGGTTAATCGGGACAAAGGACACGAGAGAGTTTTTATACTAGTTCGGCCCCTTACGATGAAGGTAAAAGCCTACGTCTAGTTGGGTTTGGTATTGCTGAGGTTTCGATCTCCAAGGGGCTGAACTCGCCGGCTTGGTTCTCGATCTGGTTGTTTCTTGTCCTAAGCCCGCCGCCGGGTCGTCCCCATATATACACGGGTTGACGCCTGGCAGCCTACAGAGTCCCGGCCGGCTCATAAAACGTGTCCGGCTCGGTGACCTCTTTTATATGCCTTTCTTTACATATGGCGGTTTACAATGTTGGGCCTCAAGCTGCCTTTGGGCTTAGACCTTCTACAATCCTTAATAAACTATCACTTTGAATATTACTGGTCTTGTTTTTGTAACCCGCCATTGGGGTTGACCCGGACCCTCCTGGGCGGGTCATACCTGGTAGCTATATCCCCAACATGCTCCCTTACTGGAAAGTAGTTCATCACAGAAATCTGTTCATGTGACTCCTACACCAATTAGTGAGGAAGCTAATGATGATGATCATGTAACTTGACCATGACGAACCTACGAACTATGAGGAAGCGATGATGAGACTAGGTTCCGCAAAATGGCTTGAGGCCATGAAATCTGAGATGGGGTCCATGTATGAGAACAAAGTGTGGACTTTGGTTGACTTGCCTGATGATCGGTAAGCCATCAAAAATAAATGGATCTTCAAAAAGAAGACTGACGCTGATGTTAATGTTACTATCTACAAAACTCGACTTGTTGTGAAAGGTTTTCGACAAGTTCAAGGAGTTGACTATGATGAGACTTTCTCACCTGTAGCGGTGCTTAAGTCCATCCGAATCATGTTAGTAATTGCCACATTTTATGATTATGAAATTTGGCAAATGGATGTAAAGACTACATTCCTGAATGGATTTCTGGAAGAGGAGTTGTATATGATGCAACCTGAAGGTTTTATCGATCCAAAGGATGCTAACAAAGTGTGTAAGCTCCACCGATCCATCTATGGACTGGTGCAAGCATCTCGGAGTTGGAATAAACGTTTTGATAGTGTGATCAAAGCATATGGTTTTATACAGACTTCTGGAGAAGCCTGTATTTACATGAAAGTGAGTGAGAGATCTGTAGCATTTCTAATATTATATGTGGATGACATATTGTTGATTGGAAATGATATAGAATTTCTGGATAGCATAAAAGGATATTTGAATAAGAGTTTTTAAATGAAAGACCTCAGTGAAGCTGCTTATATATTGGGCATCAAGATCTATAGAGATAGATCAAGACGCTTAATTGGACTATCACAAAGCACATAACTTGATAAAGTTTTCAAGAAGTTCAAAATGGATCAAGCAAAGAAAGGGTTCTTGCCTGTGTAACAAGGTGTGAAGTTGAGTCAGACTCAATGCCCGACCACTGCAGAAGATAGAGAGAAAATGAAAGTTGTTCCCTATGCTTCAGCCATAGGCTCTATCATGTATGCAATGCTGTGTACCAGACCTAATGTGTGCCTTGCTATTAGTTTAGCAGGGAGGTACCAAAGTAATCCAGAAGTGGATCACTGGACAGCGGTTAAGAACATCCTGAAATACTTGAAAAGGACTAAGGTTATTTTTCTCGTTTATGGAGGTGACAAAGAGCTCGTCGTAAATGGTTACGTTGATGCAAGCTTTGACACTGATCCGGATGACTCTAAGTCACAAACCGGATACGTGTGTATATTGAACGATGGAGCTGTCAGTTGGTGCAGTTCTAAGCAGAGCGTCATGGCGGGATCTACATGCGAAGCGGACTACATAGCTGCTTCAGAAGCAGCAAATGAAGGAGTCTGGATGAAAGAGTTCATATCCGATCTAGGTGTCATACCTAGTGCATCGGGTCCAATGAGAATCTTTTGTGACAATACTGGTGCAATTGCCTTGGCAAAGAAATCCAGATTTCACAAGAGAACCAAGCACATCAAGAGATGCTTCAATTCCATCCGCGATCAAGTCAAGGAGGGAGACATAGAGATTTGCAAGATACATACGGATCTGAATGTTGCAGACCCGTTGACTAAGCCTCTCGCATGACCAAAACATGATCAGCACCAAGACTCCATGGGTGTTAGAATCATTACTGTGTAATCTAGAATATTGACTCTCGTGCAAGTGGGAGACTGAAGGAAATATGCCCTAGAGGCAATAATAAAGTTGTTATTTATATTTCTGTATATCATGATAAATGTTTATTATTCATGCTAGAATTGTATTAACCAGAAACTTAGTACATGTGTGAATACATAGACAAATAAAGTGTCACTAGTATGCCTCTACTTGACTAGCTCGTTGAATCAAAGATGGTTAAATTTCCTAACCATAGACATGAGTTGTCATTTGATTAACGGGATCACATCATTAGAGAATGATGTGATTGACTTGACCCATTCCATTAGCTTAGCATTTGATCGTTTAGTATATTGCTATTGCTTTCTTCATGACTTGTACATGTTCCTATGACTATGAGATTATGCAACTCCCGAATACCGGAGGAACACTTTGTGTGCTACGAAACGTCACAACGTAACTGGGTGATTATAAAGGTGCTCTACAGGTGTCTCCGATGGTACTTGTTGAGTTGGCATAGATCGAGATTAGGATTTGTCAATCCAATTGTCGGAGAGGTATCTCTAGGCCCTCTCGGTAATGCACATCACTATAAGCCTTGCAAGCAATGCAACTAATGAGTTACTTGCGGGATGATGTATTGCGGAACGAGTAAAGAGACTTTCTGGTAACAAGATTGAACTAGGTATTGAGATACCGACGATCGAATCTCGGGCAAGTAACATACCGATGACAAAAGGAACAACGTATGTTGTTATGCGGTTTGACCGATAAAGATCTTCGTAGAATATGTAGGAACCAATATGAGCATCCAGGTTCCGCTATTGGTTATTGACCGGAGATGAGTCTCGGTCATGTCTACATAGTTCTCGAACCCGTAGGGTCCGCATGTTTAACGTTCGGTGACGATCGGTTTTATGAGTTTATGTGTTTTGATGTACCGAAGGTAGTTCGGAGTCCCGGATGTGATCACGGACATGATGAGGAGTCTTGAAATGGTCAAGACATAAAGATTGCTATATTGAACGGCTATATTCGGACACCAGAAGGGTTTCGGGTTATCTCGGAGAAAACCGAAGTGCCAGAGGGGTTACCGGAACCCCCCGGGGACTAATGGGCCTTGATGGGCCCTAGTGGAGAGAGAGAGAGGGGTCGGCCAGGGTAGGTTGCGCGCCCTCCCCTTGAGTCCAAATAGGACAAGGAAGGGGGGCCTTGCCTTTCCCCTCTCCCACTCATTCCTCCCCCCTCCTAGTGGGACTAGGAAAGGGGAGTCCTACTCCCACTAGGAGGAGGACTCTGTTGGAAATATGCCATAGAGGCAATAATAATATGGTTATTATTATATTTCTTTGTTCATGATAATTGTCTATTGTTCATGCTATAATTGTGTTATCCGGAAATCGTAATACATGTGTGAATACATAGACCACAACACGTCCCTAGTGAGCCTCTAGTTGATTAGCTCGTTGATCAAAAGATAGTCATGGTTTCCTGACTATGGACATTGGATGTCATTGATAACGGGATCACATCATTAGGAGAATGATGTGATGTACAAGACCCAATCCTAAGCATAGCTCAAAGATCGTGTAGTTCGTTTGCTATAGCTTTTCCGAATGTCAAGTATCATTTCCTTAGACCATGAGATTGTGCAACTCCCGGATACCATAGGAGTTCATTGGGTGTGCCAAACGTCACAACGTAACTGGGTGACTATAAAGGTACACTACAGGTATCTCCGAAAGTGTCTGTTGGGTTGGCACGAATCGAGACTGGGATTTGTCACTCCGTATGACGGAGAGGTATCTCTAGGCCCACTCGGTAATGCATCATCATAATGAGCTCAATGTGACCAAGTGGTTGATCACGGGATCATGCATTATAGCACGACTAAAGTGACTTGCCGGTAACGAGATTGAACGAGGTATTGGGATACTAACGATCGAGTCTCGGGCAAGTAACGTACCGATTGACAAAGGGAATTGTATATGGATTGATTGAATCCTCGACATCGTGGTTCATCAGATGAGATCATCGAGGAGCATGTGGGAGATAACATGGGTATCCAGATCCCGCTGTTTTTTATTGACCGGAGAGTCGTCTCGGTCATGTCTGTGTGTCTCCCGAACCCGTAGGGTCTACACACTTAAGGTTCGGTGACGCTAGGGTTGTTGAGATATTAGTATACGGTAACCCGAAAGTTGTTTGGAGTCCCGGATGACATCCCGGACGTCACGAGGAGTTCCGGAATGGTCCGGAGGTGAAGATTTATATATAGGAAGTCAAGTTTCAGCCATCGGAAAAGTTTCGGGGGTAATCGGTATTGTACCGGGACCACCGGAAGGGTCCCGGGGGTCCACCGGGTGGGGCCACCTATCCCGGAGGTCCCCATGGGCTGAAGTGGGAGGGGAACCAGCCCCTGGTGGGCTGGTGCGCCCCCCTTTGGCCTCCCCCTGCGCCTAGGGTTGGAAACCCTAGGGGTGGGGGGCGCCCCACTTGGCTTGGGGGGCAAGCCACCCCCTTGGCCGCCGCCCCCCTTGGAGATTGGATCTCCTAGGGCCGCCCCCCCCTAGGGACCCTATATATAGTGGGGGGAGGGAGGGCAGCCGCACCCTAGCCCCTGGCCTCTCCCTCTCCCTCCCGTGACACTCCTCCCTCTCCCTGTGCTTGGCGAAGCCCTGCCGAGATCACCGTTGCTTCCACCACCACGCCGTCGTGCTGCTGGATCTTCATCAACCTCTCCTTCCCCCTTGCTGGATCAAGTTGGAGGAGATGTCTTCCCAACCGTACGTGTGTTGAACGCGGAGCTGCCGTCCGTTCGGCGCTAGGTCATCGGTGATTTGGATCACGACGAGTACGACTCCATCAACCCCGTTCGCTTGAACGCTTCCACGCGCGATCTACAAGGGTATGTAGATGCACTCCTCTCTCCCTCGTTGGTAGATGAATCCATAGATTGATCTTGGTGATGCGTAGAAAATTTTAAAATTCTGCTACGTTCCCCAACAGACTCCTCCTCTTGGCGCGCCCTTCTAGGGCCGGCCGTCGTTCCCCCTTGCTCCTTTATATATGGGGGCAGGGGGCACCCATGGACACACAATTTGATCATTGATCTTTTAGCCGTGTGCGGTGTCCCCCTCCACCATAATCCACCTCGGTCATATCGTAGGGGTGCTTAGGTGAAGCCCTGCGTCGGTAGCTTCATCAACACCGTCATCACGCCGTCGTTCTGACGGAACTCTCCCGCGAAGCTCTATTGGATCGTGAGTTCGTGGGACGTCACCAAGCTGAACGTGTGCAGATCGCGGAGGTGCCATACGTTCGGTACTATGATCGGTCAATCGTGAAGACGTACGACTACATCAACCGCGTTGTCATAACGCTTTTGCTTATGGTCTACGAGGGTACGTGGACGACACTCTCCCCTCTCGTTGCTATGCATCACCATGATTTTGCACTACTATGGAAAACCTTATACACAGTACTTGAGCAGTAGCACGGGTCAAAGAAGCACGCTGGTGCTAAGTAGCAGTAGCGCGCCTGTGCAAACCGCGCTGTAGATAAAGTTTTAGCAGTAGCGGGTCTTGTTCTAAACACGTTACTACTAAAATTCCCACGGCTTAGCCGATAGGCTACACATAGTAGTAGCGACCTCTATCGAACCGCGCTACCGCTACTTTCTTTGTAGCAGCGCGTTTTAATCTAAACTCGCTACTCCTAAAGGATATAAAATTAAATGGAAAGCACATAGAAAGGTAATTGAAAATGAAATAAATAGAATAAGGTGAAAGGAAAAAAATAAAATGTGAAGAAAATTAAATGAAAAAGGGGGGAAAAGAGAAAGGAGTAGCAGTAGCATGTATCCCAGAACGCGTTGTAGCTAACGTAGCAGTAGCGCGCTTTCTGGAACGCGCTACTGCTACTTCTGACTTAACCACGGGGTTCGTCCTTCCCCACGGCCACTTCCCCCAAATCCATCTCTCCACTCTCACCGGCGCTATCGCCCGTCAGCCGCCGCACGCTCTCTGCACACCCTCTACGCCGCCCCTGCCCCCGACCCCGACCTCGACGCCGCCATCCGCCACGCGCCCGAGCCCCGACCCTGACCTCGACACCGCCTGCCCCTCCCTCGTCGCAGGCACCCGAGGTGAGCACGCCTGCTCCTCCCTCTCCCCTACCTTTGCCTAGGGTTTCTTTATATTTTAGCTGCATCAAATTAGTTAGGGTTCATGTAAGGGTGGAAACGAATCGGATGCGGATGCGGCTCAAATGAGTTAGTGTTCATGTAAGGGTGGAAACGAATCAAATTTCTAAGATGAATCATAAAACGAGTAAAATTTGACCACTTATTTCACTTCATAGTTGGATAATTGGAATATCCGCTACCACTTTCCACCCCTAGCTTCATCAAATTAGATGGTAATTAGGGCAGTAGTTCCTAGGTACTAATTAGTTAGTAAGAACTAGGTACTAATTAGTTAGTAAGAACTAGGTACTAATTTGGTACTAGTTTATTTTTATTTATAGTAAGTTTATTTTTAATAAGAACTAGTCGAATTAATAGAACTAGTTAGTAAGAACTTGTTGCTATTTTTTTAGTAAAAGCAATTTTTCCCGCATCGACGTGGACGATGCCTATCCCGCATCCTCGTCGTCGAGTCGGCGGAGGACGACACCTGCTTGACCAGATGGGCCATGTCCGGGACTGGGCTCCGCCGGGGTGGTACTGGGAGGCGCTACCTACCGGGGGGCGCAGGTTGGTGAGGAGCCAGCCTGTCATTGACCCAAACCTTCTTTGGTGGCGGTCGCGTGGGCCAGTGACAGTCCAGAGGGTCGAGGACCCCGCGGAGGTGGTGCGTCACCGTGTCAGTGAGGAGGACGCGCACGTCCGTTGCTACTTGTTTGTGTTGGAGCATAGGTTCTCCAATACCTGGCAGGTTCTCCAGGGATCTCACTGGAGCTATGATCCTGTGATGGTTCCTTCTCTGTGGGTGTATTAGATGATACCCGTCGTGTGCTAGGTTTTAGTTGTATTAGTGATGTTATATGTATGACACTATTCGGGACGTATTAGTGATAATATTCGACGATGTATGGATGAATGAGATATATATCTTGTGTTTATTGAATGCATGGACGACGTATTACTTTTGCTTATTGAATGCATGCTTATTTGAGTCCTATAAGATATTTTGAAATATATATCTTGTGTTGCTCAAATAGGATATGTGCTTGCCCAAGTGGCCGGTCATGTTTGCAGGTTACATCTCTGAGTGGCCTACGTTTTGCCGGAGAGTTAATTCATTTCCATTCCGGCAAATTTCAGGCGCTCGATATGTCCTATTTTAGCAAAGGTCATGCCGGATTTTTCCGTGAATTTTGGCATGACTTGTGCCAGAATATGTAGGAAATATCGAGTGCCTCGGATTTGTGTATTGAGTATCTTGGTAGTTGTCTTCGATCAATTTTCAATTAATGTTTTAACTATGAACATAGGAAATGTCTGACGACGATAAGGATTTCGGTATTTGCAAATATTGCCAAGACGAGCGCGGCCTGTGCAACGGAATCTTCCTAGATGATGATAGGTGCTTCAGCATCAAGCTGGACGAGAACTTCAAAGTGGATACAGTAAGTCACAACGACAAGTCTTTTTTCGTAATTAAGCATGACATTTGCTTCATTTGCTTCAACTTATAATTTAAGCATGACCTTAAGCATGACAAGTCTTTTTTTACTATTCTACTAGCATATCCCCTGCCATGCAAGAGTTTTTGTATTGGATAAGTTAGCTTTCAGTCGTACTATGGAGGAAAAGAAAGTTTACTTGAAGACCAAGCATGGTTATATTTTCCATGCAAAATTATACAATTCAGACGACTACACCTATTTTGGATGCAAAACATGGCGAGCACTATGCAAGACTTATGCATTTGAGCCTGATATGGTTATCACCTTTGATATTCGTCCGGAAGATGATATTGAAGGTAATAACGACATCTGGGTCGATGTGCAGACACCTCCAGTTATACCATTATGTAAGTTTCTCAACCATATTTATGTATTTGATATTGTTTATTAAAAAATAGTTGACAACTAATTTGTATTGTCAGCTTATTTCGGTGCAAGCAAACATGTCCATCGCTTGGTAGACAGGACCTACTACTGTCCCGAGGCTGAACTAAACTGCGAGGAGCTAAGTCATTATGTTTCATGGCTTGAGGATCTTGATACTGTCAAGACAAATTTTCTTCCTGCATTTAGAAATGTTAGTACTGAAAACGTGCGACCAATAGTGTTCGTAATGAACTACGGTCACATCTATTTAGGAAGGATGGTAAGATTTTTACTATTTGTCCTCAGTGCATCTTTTCCATACATTATTTTTGAAGCTAAAATTCATTGCTAAGTATGTTACCATACGATGTTCTTCAACAGGGACTCCCGATGAATGTTGTGTCTTATGGGATCGAGACTAAAGGTACCATGAGTATTATTAGCTTACGGCCAAGATATCCTACAGATTACTTTAGTGCATTCAAGATTAGCGGCAGATGCTTAATAGTGCAAGACTGGACCAAATGTGTGATGGAGAAGCGCAGAGAAGTACTAGGGGGCAGCAAATAGATGCGCTACCCACGATTAGGAGACATGTTCATTTGCATGCTCCAACTTGATCAAGGAGGAGAGCTACACATGTTTTATGTTATTTTACCTAAGAGAGAGCAGCAGGAGTGATTAGCTAGCTAGAAATGAGTTTGAGGATGATGATGTGCTACACTATTACTATGATGATAAAATAGCTAGTGTTGGTGGTAATGACTATGATGATTATTATTAGCTAGTGTAAGTGGTGATTAAATAAATATTGTTGGTGGTAATGACTGTGATGATGATTAAATAGCTTATGCTGGCGGATTATATTCAAGTGGAGGCAACATGTGGTGCACATCGAAAGTACTACTAGTCCAAACTAGATCAAGTTTGGATTAGTAGTATACTTTTGACATGCACCACATATTGCCTCCACTTGAACCTAATCCACCTTCATTTGACACACTGTTATGGACATAATGATGTAAACCTCATAACTGGTATTGTACCAATATTTGTATGATGGCGCATAAATACACTAAAAAAAAGAATACTAGTAGCGATGGAGAGAGAACACGCTGCCAGTAGTTACATTAGCAGTAGCGTGGGAGTGAACAAACGCTGCAGCTATTTGTCCTAGCAGTAGGGCGTGCGGGCACGCGTTACTGCTAAGCAATAGTTGTAGCGCCTTATTAGTAGCGTGCCTACCCGCACTACTTGTGAGCACAAAACCAGCGCTACTGCTAGGGTTTTCCCTAGTAGTGTTGCGTGTGCGTAGGATTTTTTTTTGAAATTACTACGTTCCCCAACACCCATCACCCGGTGCTACGTCGCCTAACCCGCTGACCTACTCATGTGCACTGCCATGTACATGATGGTGTTGTACGATCGAGCCCGTGTAGGCCCCACCACGAAAACTTCGGACGAAATCTCTATCATATGTTTGTTCTGGCTTATTTTGCAAGCCAATCCAGCTTTGTTTTGTTTTGAGTTGTGGTATTCGAGTTGCTTCGAAGTCAAATGTTGATTCCATACCTTTTATAAGTGGTGTTCTCGTATTCCTACGGGAGTACTAACCCTTCATGATAGTCGACATTGTCATGACAATCCTTTTCAACCGGTGTGTTTCTCTTCAAGCGGATCCGTTCATTTTCAATATCCGCAAGATTCAATCTCAGCTTTCTCAACGGTGTTCATTTCATCCATCCCAAGTTGCCTTTGTTTTTCCCGCCCTCCCTCCCACCCTTTTCTTCAAGGATTCAGATTTCTTAATCAAGTATCCATTTATTCATGTGAAGTCTCTTCTTTCTTTCCTTTCAATGTTCTTATCCGGTGATTCTCAGGAAGATTCTAACGGAGCTTCAAGTTCGTCACTCTTCACTCGTTCTCTTCTCCGCTGGATTCAAATCAAGCTTTCGTGTTGATCATATCCTTTTTCTCCGTTCCGGTGCACCTCATAATCTTTCACTTCTCGCTATTCAATTGTTCTGGAGTGCTCAAGATATCCCGAAGATTCGTGTTTACACTCTGCTTTCATTCAAACCCTTTCGAGGATGTTATCTCTTTCAAGCCATTTAAATCAACCGGTGCAATCTCCTCTTCTAGTAATCATTCTACGGTGCTTCTTTTGAGTGGGCCCTAACACACAGGTTTTTTTCCAGGATCTTACCTCACTCTTCTTATTTCTCCTGGAGTATTTTCAAATTCATCTCAAAGATTGACGCAAGAATGAATTTTCATCAGTCAAATGTCTTTCTCCAAGACCTTTCAAATTCTTTCATCATTGTTTCAACATTTCCAATTTTAACTCTGGAGTGCCTCAGTACTTCTTGGTGGTGTTTCTCGTTGTCATTCTCATCTTTTGAAGACCGAAGAAGAGTTTCTCTTTAATCTTGCTCCATTCTCTTCAAGATTCATGGTGCTAGCTTGTTGCCATCCTCTCATAATTATTTTCGATTGTGAGAATCTTTTTGCACCCATCAGGATATATTCAAGGGTATTTTCAGTTCGATTATCCGGAGCCCATCATTTCAGAAGACTTGTTCATTCTCAGCTTTCGGCTCTCGTTCCCCAAATCTCACCGGTGCATCATTCAATATTCTTTAATCAGCGCGTGATCTCTTTGTTTCAGTTGTATCTAAATTCTCTCAAGTATCTTCGTTCATTTTCATTTCTTACGGTGGTTGTTCTAGGTTTCTCTTCCTTATCAATTTATTCGTTGTCAATCCTACTGGTGGTTCAAAGAAGACCTTCCCAAGTTGGCACTATATCTCTCTCAATCCTTCCTACGAGAATAAGTAGTGTGCCAAATCCGTTGCTTGGCATCAATTTAATTGATGAAGGATAAGCATAATGTAATTCTTATTCTTGTTTCATCCAAGTGATTAATTCCTTACTTCAGAGGCTCATCAAATTCTTGATTTCATTTGTTCATCTTTCTTTTCTGGAGTTCCAAGCTTTTCCGCATTATCTCGTCGCGAAGCTCCATCTAAATCATTGCAAGGCTTCACCTTGTGTTTTCAACTACCCTTTCTTTCCGTTCGATCATTCTTTTGTTTAACGGAGTTCTTCATGGAGGTTCTACATGATGGTTCATCAAGGATTTATTTTCCTTCTCGAAGTTTTCAGCGAGATTCTTTTAAGGAGCTCAAGCATTCTTCTTCTTGTCATCCGGAGTGCAATTATTTCTTCCGTACCATTGGAGGTGGTATTATGTCATTCTTGATAATTTTCCTTTGTGCTTCATGTTTCTCAAGCTATCAAGAATGAGGTATTTTAAATTCATCAACCTCTTTGTTGGAATTATCTTGGGTTATGTTTCACCTAAAGCCTTCCCTAAGGATTGTTACTATTTATGGTGCTTATAAATGACCCAAGTTCTTCTTTTATCCTTCCGGTGAATAAGCTTTCTCGTCTCCTTGTTCATATCAATCCAATTCTTCTTCCCGTGAGTGGCAGGTTGTCACCTCATAATTTGAGATGTATGCCATAAGACCATATCAAGATTATTCTTTTCGTTGTTGGTGTTCCAACAACTCCGTTCGACCCTTCTCCTAAGGATGCCTTCTCAAACTCTATTTGTGACAGAAGTTGGCATTTGCTTCTCCATTCTTTTATTTCAATTATCTATATTCTATTCTTTCGCTCTGGAGGCATTGTGATGTTGCTCTTTTCAACCCATCATCTCGTTTGTCAAAGATTATGTTCTTTTCCTTGCTTATCCATTTACCGGGACTGTCGTGCCCCTTTTAAAGTTCTTTCTACTTATCTTTTCTTGCATCTCTTTTCAATCAGAGTGCTGCTCAAAGTTGCTCTTCTTGTCCCTCTTGCTTAACGGAGTGCTTTCAACTTCGTTCATCTCAGTTGTATTATTCTCTCGAAGTGGCTTAACCTCTCAAGGTTCTTTGGTTTCACTCGTTTGTCAATGAAGCATTTACCTCTCCTCTTTTCTCTTCCGTTTGTTCCTCCGGTGCCATTCTAGATCTCGGGACGAGATCCTCTCGTAGTGGTGGAGTGTTGTAACGCCCCGAGACCGATGTGCCAGGTGTCCTCTAGTTATTCGTTGTTGTTGCCTTGTCATTGCTTGCGTGTCATGCATTTCATAGCATGTCATCATGTGCATTGCATCATCATGTTTTCAAAACTTGCATGCGTTCGGTTTCCCCCATTTCCGTCAGTTGTCCGTTCTGAGCCCAGACACACTCGCACGCGCCCGCGGCATGTCCGAAATAGTATTTTATAAGTGGCCAGAAAAAGTTCTCTGAATGGGTTGAAAGTTGGCGTGTGGTGTTGTTATGTTGTTAGTAGGTCGCCTGCCAAATTTCATCGCATTCGGAGTTCGTTTGATAGCCCAACCGTTAAACTATAGCGGCATTATAGTCGGTCTAAAGTCGGACGTTTTCGGTCTCTGGAAATAGGTGTCGGGCCCTCTCTCTCTCTTCTCCCCCTCGCAGTCTCGCCACAGCCCACCTAGTCCATCCTCCTTCCCCTCTTCGCTTCCGGAGTTGTCCGATGCGACCGCATGGTCCGAAACCCTCTCTGCACAGTGCATCGAACCCCTCACGTGCGCGCCCAAAATTGTCCCGGACCCGACCCGGGCTGTCGCTACCGTTGTGTCCGGATCATCCCCAAACATCTACAAAACGTCTCCGTTTCTTATTTAGACATTCCTAGCCTATATATTCTCGACCGTCTGATTTTGATCGGATGATCCAACTCCCTTCTTTTCTGTATATATATATATATAGTCTATCCTTAGTCCATTTTGGACAAACCCTATTTTCTAGGGATCCTCCCTGCGCCGCCACTCTCTCTGGTTCCCCTCGGGATGACTAGCGAACCAACCATCGCTCTTTTCCTCCTCCTCGACCCAATCCCCTAGCACCGCCACCATCTTCCCCTTGTTTTTAACGCCACCCAATCAGCAGTGCAGCCCGCTCCTGTCCGATCCATCCGTTCAATCCAGCCGCGGCCGACCTCTTTCGTCTCGTCCCAGCGTCGGACATGGAGCCGTGACTCCCGCCAGACCTCCTCACTGCCCGAGGCTGCTGCCTCCCCGTGCCCTCGTTCCCGAGCTCCATCGAGAGGAGAGGAGCCCCCGCAAGCCACTGAACCGCCCCGCTATCCTCGTCGTTGACCCTCGCAAGCGTCGCCCCGATCCAGGCCAGTGCCCCGGCCCCCTCTCCTTTCTTCTCCCTTCGTTTCTCTCTCTCTTTCTCTCTGCTCCTCACCACTACCGCCGCCCTGCAGGAACCACCGCCGCCGCTTGCTGACGTTGTCGCCGGTGCCGTCCAACACCGGGAATGGGCACCCCATGCCCGGATCCGGTCTCCACCGCTGCGGATCCGCCTCCCTAGCCGTCCCGCGCCCTGGACCTCGCCAGAGCCGCGCTAGGTCGCCGCCGTCATCCTGCTCCAAGGCGAAGCGCAGCCCGCTCGATCCTCTGCTTCGTGACCTGCTTCACCTCCCCTTGGTCCAGATCCGCGCCAAGGCCCAGCTCGCCTCGATTCGTCTCCATGCGCAGACCAGCGCCGCGCCCTGCTTCCTCTGGATCGAAAGACAACCGCCGCTCCAGTCGACGCATTGACCGCATCGCTCGCACGGGCCGGCCTCGCTTCGTGCATCATCGCGCCCCTCCCACGGCCCAGCAAGTCGCTGCAGCCCAACCTCTCCACCGAGTCGGGCCAAGGCCCATGGGTCAGGCTACCCCCAGCGCCCCACCTTTCTTTTCCTGCTGCTGGGCCAATTCAGTTCCAGCCCATCATGTTTTTTTCCTGTCCAGTGAATTTAGCTATTTCCCAGAGAGTGCCAGTTTTGCAGAATGGTCCCTAAACTTCATGCATTTAATATCTTAATAACCGTGCATCGGATTAAAACAATTTATATATGAAATATGCTTAGTTTTTCGTCTAGTTTCATAATATGTCATTTCCATCCATGTTTAAAATGCTTAAAATGATGTTTGCTTTAATTTGCTCCTATGCCATGCTAAAATGCTTTAATTCATAACTAAATAACCGTAACTCGGAATTTAACAAACTTAATATGTAAATGGGGTGGAAAATGCCTAGTTTAACATGGTGGCTTTACTTTGCATGTTTAATAACTCTAAAATTGTGTTTAGGGCAGAACAGTACCAAACCTAATATATGCATATGGGGATTTACCAGAATTGTTGTTCGTTGCTTCCGGCCTCATTTAAACTTGACTAGATAGATAGTTTTACTTTGCTTCACCTCTTGTCATGCTAACAACATTTAATATTGTTGGGTACATAAACGAGATCGAACTAAATAATTGTTGTGCTATTCCGTCAATATGCATCCCGTTGCATATTGAGCTCCACTTAACTTGTATTGTTGTTTGTGCACTTTGCCATGCCATGCTTCATTAAACCAGACATGCATCATAATTGTTTGTGCATCATGCCATGTCTATGTGGTGGTTGTTTACCATGATTGTTTGCTTCTTTCCGGTGTTGCTTCTTTGGGTTGGTTCCGATAACGTTGCGTTTGTGAGGATCCGTTCGACTACGTCCGTTTGTCTTCTTCATGGACTCGTTCTTCTTCCTTGCGGGACTTCAGGCAAGATGACCATACCCTCGAAATCACTTCTATCTTTGCTTGCTAGTTGCTCGCTCTTTCGCTATGCCTATGCTGCGATACCTACCACTTGCTTATCATGCCTCCCATATTGTTGAATCAAGCCTCTAACCCACCTTCTCCTAGCAAACCGTTGTTTGGCTATGTTACCGCTTTGCTCAGCCCCTTTTATAGCGTTGTTAGTTGCAGGTGAAGATTGAAGTTTGTTCCTTGTTGGAACATGGAGATGTTGTTCCTTGTTGGGACATGTTTACTGGTTGGGATATCACAATATCTCTTATTTAATTAATGCATCTATATACTTGGTAAAGGGTGGAAGGCTCGGCCTTTTGCCTAGTGTTTTGTTCCACTCTTGCCGCCCTAGTATCCGTCATATCGGTATTATGTTCCCGGATTTTGCGTTCCTTACGCGGTTGGGTAATAATGGGAACCCCTTGACAGTTTGCCTTTAATAAAACTCTTCCAGCAATGCCCAACATTGGTTTTACCATTTTGCCACCTAGCCTTTTTCCCTTGGGTTTCGCGGACTCAAGGGTCATCTTTATTTAAACCCCCCGGGCCAGTGCTCCTCTGAGTGTTGGTCCAAACTAGAGTCCTGTGCAGCACCCCCTCAGGGAAACTCGAGGTTTGGTTTTAGTTGTATGGAGCGCTCATCTGAGTGTGCCCTGAGAACGAGATATGTGCAGCTCCTATCGGGATTTGTCAGCACATTCGGGCGGTGTTGCTGGATTTGTTTTAACTTGTCGTAGTGTCTTGTAGAACCGGGATACCGAGTCTGATCGGAATGTCTCGGGAGGAGGTCTATTCCTTCGTTGACCGTGAGTGCTTGTCATGGGCTAAGTTGGGACTCCCCTGCAGGGATTTGAACTTTCGAAAGCCATGCCCGCGGTTATGGGCAGATGGGAATTTGTTAACGTCCGGTTGTAGAAATCCTGAAGTTGATCTTAATTAAAATACATCAACCGCGTGTGAAACTGTGATGGTCTCTTTCCGGCGGAGTCCGGGAAGTGAACACGGTGTTGGAGTAATGCTTGACGTAGGTTGTTCTAGGATCACTTCTTGATCATAGTTGTTCGACCGTGCTTTTGCCTTCTCTTCTCGCTCTCATTTGCGTATGTTAGCCACCATATATGCTACTCGCTTGCTGCAGCTCCACCTCATACCTTTACCTTACCCATAAGCTTAAATAGTCTTGATCGTGAGGGTGCGAGATTGCTGAGTCCCCGTGGGTCACAGATACTTCCAAAACCAGCTTGCAGGTGCCGATGAGTCCGTGCAGATGACGCAACCAAGCTCAGGAGGAGCTCGATGAAGATCTTGTCCTTTGTGATGTTTCTTTCTAGTGGATCAGTAGTGGAGCCCAGTTGGGGTCGATCGGGGACCTTATCGCATTTGGGGTTCTTCTTTTATTTTGGTTCCGTAGTCGGACCTTGACTGTATCTGTTTGATGTAATGCTTTATTCATGTAATTGTGTGAAGTGGCGATTGTAAGCCAACTATGTATCTCTTTCCCTTATATATTACATGGGTTGTGTGAAGATTACCTCACTTGCGACATTGCTTTCAATGCGGTTATGCCTCTAAGTCATGCTTCGACACGTGGGAGATATAGCCGCATCGAGGGCGTTACAAGTTTGTAATCAGAGCCTTCCCCGACCTTAGGAGCCCCACTGCTTGATCGTTTTTAGCAGCCGTTGTTGAGTCTAGAAAAATGTTTTGAGTCATTTAGGAATTATATATCAGAGAGTTTAGGAATTCTTTTTACTCCCCAGTCCCCTCATCGCTCTGGTAAGGCATCCTGACGTAGATTTTGGACTCTTCTCTTCTCAAATTTCACTAAAAAAATTTAGGATCACGCGGGTATCTTGGAATCGTTCCGATGGATTTGTGACGAGAACATTGTTCTTGGTGCCTCCTGTCATTTAGGGGTTGTGGCAGTGTCCCGGGGAGTTGAGCTTCGAGGTGTTGTCGTCATAATTTTATCGTTGCAGTTCTGGAATACCTGAGTTTAGTTTCGCCAACATCGAAAATCTCTTTTATGTAGTTGTTGATGAGATAACCTCGATGCCACCCAGTATTGGGGCGGGAGTTCGGGAGTATTGCCATAACTCGTATAACGGATGCTTTTCGAAGGTTGAGGTAGACGATTTCCGAAGGTTTCTTGGTTATGTGTTGAAGGATGGATACAGCTGGATGTAGGATTTGCTAGTTTTGGGTGAGATATTATGCTTCCCCTGTATCCCCAACACCTGATTGCATAACCGGAAAGTTTCGGGAGTTTATAAGTGGGAATTCAAGTAGCTCTTAGGATATCTTTCCGACGGATATATGATATGAAATTGGGGTTCGACGTCTAGTGGTCCGCCTATTCACGGTTGGTTTTACAGTGGTCTCGTTGTGTCATAAAGAGTCCTTGGCTATGCCGACTCGGGGACGCTTCGTATGTCATGTGCACTGCCTTGTACATGATGGTGCTGTACGATCGAGCCCGTGTAGGCCCCACCACGAAAACTTCGGACGAAATCTCTATCATATGTTTGTTCTGGCTTATTTTGCAAGCCAATCCTTTGTTTTGTTTTGAGTTGTGGTATTCGAGTTGCTTCGAAGTCAAATGTTGATTCCATACCTTTTATAAGTGGTGTTCTCGTATTCCTATGGGAGTACTAATCCTTCATGATAGTCGACATTGTCATGACAATCCTTTTCGACCGGTGTGTTTCTCTTCAAGCGGATCCGTTCATTTTCAATATCCGCAAGATTCAATCTCAGCTTTCTCAACTGTGTTCGTTTCATCCATCCCAAGTTGCCTTTGTTTTTCCCGCCCTCCCTCCCACCCTTTTCTTCAAGGATTCGGATTTCTTAATCAAGTGTCCATTTTATTCATGTGAAGTCTCTTCTTTCTTTCCTTTCAATGTTCTTATCCGGTGATTCTCAGGAAGATTCTAACGGAGCTTCAAGTTCGTCACTCTTCACTCGTTCTCTTCTCCGGTGGATTCAAATCAAGCTTTCGTGTTGATCATATCCTTTTTCTCCGTTCCGGTGCACCTCACAATCTTTCACTTCTCGCTATTCAATTGTTCCGGAGTGCTCAAGATATCTTGAAGATTCGTGTTTACACTCTGCTTTCATTCAAACTCTTTCGAGGATGTTATCTCTTTCAAGCCATTTAAATCAACCCGTGCAATCTCCTCTTCTAGTAATCGTTCTACGGTGCTTCTTTTGAGTGGGCCCTAACCCACAGTTTTTTTTTCCAGGATCTTACCTGACTCTTCTTATTTCTCCCGGAGTATTTTCAAAATCATCTCAAAGATTGACGCAAGAATGAATTTTCATCAGTCAGATGTCTTTCTCCAAGACCTTTCAAATTCTTTCATTGTTGGTTCAACATTTCGAATTTTAACTCCGGAGTGCCTCAATAATTCTTGGTGGTGTTTCTCGTTGTCATTCTCATCTTTTGAAGACCGAAGAAGAGTTTCTCTTTAATCTTGCTCCATTCTCTTCAAGATTCATGGTGCTAGCTTGTTGCCATCCTCTCATAATTATTTTCAATTGTGAGAATCTTTTTGCACCCATCAGGATATATTCAAGGGTATTTTCAGTTCGATTATCCAGAGCCCATCATTTCAGAAGACTTGTTCATTCTCAGCTTTCAGCTCTCGTTCCCCAAATCTCACCGGTGCATCATTCAATATTCTTTAATTAGCACGTGATCTCTTTATTTCAGTTGTATCTAAATTCTCTCAAGTATCTTCATTCATTTTCATTTCTTACGGTGGTTCTTCCAGGTTTCTCTTCCTTATCAATTTATTCGTTGTCAATCCTACTGGTGGTTCAAAGAAGACCTTCCCAAGTTGGCACTATATCTCTCTCAATCCTTCCTACGAGAATAAGTAGTGTGCCAAATCCGTTGCTTGGCATCAATTTAATTGATGAAGGATAAGCATAATGTAATTCTTATTCTTGTTTCATCCAAGTGATTAATTCCTTACGTCGGAGGCTCATCAAATTCTTGATTTCATTTGTTCATCTTTCTTTTCTGGAGTTCCAAGCTTTTCCGCATTATCTCGTCGCGAAGCTCCATCTAAATCATTGCAAGGCTTCACCTTGTGTTTTCAACTACCCTTTCTTTCCATTTGATCATTCTTTTGTTTAACGGAGTTCTTCATGGAGGTTCTACATGATGGTTCATCAAGGATTTATTTTCCTTCTCGAAGTTTTCAACGAGATTCTTTTAAGGAGCTCAAGCATCCTTCTTCTTGTAATCCGGAGTGCAATTCTTTCTTCCGTACCATTGGAGGTGGTATTATGTCATTCTTGATAATTTTCCTTCGTGCTTCATGTTTCTCAAGCTATCAAGAATGAGGTATTTTAAATTCATCAACCTCTTTGTTGGAATTATCTTGGGTTATGTTTCACCTAAAGCCTTCCCTAAGGATTGTTACTATTTATGGTGCTTATAAATGACCCAAGTTCTTCTTTTATCCTTCCGGTGAATAAGCTTTCTCGTCTCCTTGTTCATATCAATCCAATTCTTCTTCCCGTGAGTGGCAGGTTGTCACCTCATAATTTGAGATGTATGCCATAAGGCCATATCAAGATTATTCTTTTCGTTGTTGGTGTTCCAACAAATCCGTTCGACCCTTCTCCTAAGGATGCCTTCTCAAACTCTTTTTGTGACATAAGTTGGCATTTGCTTCTCCATTATTTTATTTCAATTATCTATATTCTATTCTTTCGCTCTGGAGGCATTGTGATGTTGCTCTTTTCAACCCATCATCTCATTTGTCAAAGATTATGTTCTTTTCCTTGCTTATCCGTTTAACGGGAGTGTCGTGCCCCTTTTAAAGTTCTTTCTACTTATCTTTTCTTGCATCTCTTTTCAATCGGAGTGCTGCTCAAAGTTGCTCTTCGTGTCCCTCTTACTTAACGAAGTGCTTTCAACTTCGTTCATCTCAGTTGTATTATTCTCTCGAAGTGGCTTAGCCTCTCAAGGTTCTTTGGTTTCACTCGTTTGTTAATGAAGCAACTTAGTTTTACCTCTCCTCTTTTCTCTTCCGTTTGTTCCTCCGGTGCCATTCTAGATCTCGGGACGAGATCCTCTCGTAGTGGTGGAGTGTTGTAACGCCTCGAGACCGATGTGCCAGGTGTCCTCTAGTTATTCGTTGTTGTTGCCTTGTCATTGCTTGCGTGTCATGCATTGCATATCATGTCATCATGTGCATTGCATCATCATGTTTTCAAAATTTGCATCCGTTCGGTTTCCCCCATTTCCGTCCGTTGTCTGTTCTGAGCCCAGACACACTCGCACGCGCCCGCGGCATGTCCGAAATAGTATTTTATAAGTGGCCGGAAAATGTTCTCTGAATGGGTTGAAAGTTGGCGTGCGGTGTTGTTATGTTGTTAGTAGGTCGCCTGCCAAGTTTCATCGCATTCGGAGTTCGTTTGATAGCCCAACCGTTAAACTATAGCGGCATTATAGTCGGTCTAAAGTCGGACGTTTTCGGTCTCCGGAAACAGGTGTCGGGCCCTCTCTCTCTCTTCTCCCCCTCGCAGTCTCGCCACAGCCCACCTAGTCCATCCTCCTTCCCCTCTTCGCTTCCGGAGTTGTCCGATGTGACCGCACGGTCCGAAACCCTCTCTGCACAGTGCATCGAACCCCTCACGTGCGCGCCCAAAATTGTCCCGGACCCGACCCGGGCTGTCGCTACCGTTGTGTCCGGATCATCCCCAAACATCTACAAAACGTCTCCGTTTCTTATTTAGACTTTCCTAGCCTATCTATTCTCGACCGTTTGATTTTGATCGGATGATCCAACTCCCTTCTTTTCCATATATATATATAGTCTATCCTTAGTCCATTTTGGACAAACCCTATTTTCTAGGGATCCTCCCTACGCCGCCACTCTCTCTGGTTCCCCTCGGGATCACTAGCGAACCAAGCATCGCTCTTTTGCTCCTCCTCGACCCAATCCCCTAGCACCGCCGCCATCTTCCCCTTGTTTTCAGCACCACCCAATCAGCAGTGCAGCCCACTCCTGTCCGATCCATCCGTTCAATCCAGCCGCCGCCGACCTCCTTCGTCTCGTCCCAGCGTCGGACGTGGAGTCGTGACTCCCGCCAGACCTCCTCACTGCCCGAGGCTGCTGCCTCCCCGTGCCCTCGTTCCCGAGCTCCATCGAGAGGAGAGGAGCCCCCGCAAGCCACTGAACCGCCCTGCTATCCTCGTCGTTGACCCTCGCAAGCATTGCCCCGATCCATGCCAGTGCCCCGGCCCCCTCTCCTTTCTTCTCCCTTCGTTTCTCTCTCTCTTTCTCTCTCTCTGCTCCTCACCACTACCGCCGCCCTGCAGGAACCACCGCCGCCGCTTGAGGACGTTGTCGCCGGTGCCGTCCAACACCGGGAATGGGCACCCCATGCCCGGATCCAGTCTCCACCGCTGCGGATCCGCCTCCCTAGCCATCCCGCGCCCTGTACCTCGCCAGAGCCGCGCTAGGTCGCCGCCGTCGTCCTGCTCCAAGGTGAAGCATGGCCCGCTCGATCCTCTGCTTCGTGACCTGCTTCACCTCCCCTTGGTCCAGATCCGCGCCAAGGCCCAGCTCGCCTCGATTCGTCTCCACGTGCAGACCAGCGCCGCGCCCTGCTTCCTCTGGATCGAAAGACAAGCGTCGCTCCAGTCGACGCGTTGACCGCATCGCTCGCACGGGCCGGCCTCGCTTCGTGCCTCATCGCGCCCCTCCCGCGGCCCAGCAAGTCGCTGCGGACCAACCTCTCCACCGAGTCGGGCCAAGGCCCATGGGTCAGGCTACCCCCAGCGCCCCACCTTTCTTTTCCTGCTGCTGGGCCAATTCAGTTCTAGCCCATCATGTTTTTTTCCTGTCCAGTGAATTTAGCTATTTCCCAAAGAGTGCCAGTTTTGCAGAACGGCCCCTAAACTTCATGCATTTAATATCTTAATAACCGTGCATCGGATTAAAACAATTTATATATGAAATATGCTTAGTTTTTCATATAGTTTTATAATATGTCATTTCCATCCATGTTTAAAATGCTTAAAATGATGTTTGCTTTAATTTGCTCCTATGCCATGCTAAAATGCTTTAATTCATAACTGAATAACCGTAACTCGGAATTTAACAAACTTTATATGTAAATGGGGTGGAAAAATGCCTAGTTTAACATGGTGGCTTTACTTTGCATGTTTAATAACTCTACAATTGTGTTTAGGGCAGAACAGTACCAAACCTAATATATGCATATGGGGATTTACCGGAATTGTTGTTCGTTGCTTCCGGCCTCATTTAAACTTGACTAGATAGATAGTTTTACTTTGCTTAACCTCTTGCCATGCTAACAACATTTAATATTGTTGGGTACATAAACGAGATCGAACTAAATAATTGTTGTGCTGTTCCGTCAATATGCATCCCATTGCATATTGGGCTCCACTTAACTTGTAGTGTTGTCTGTGCACTTTGCCATGCCATGCTTCATTAAACCAGACATGCATCATAATTGTTTGTGCATCATGCCATGTCTATGTGGTGGTTGTTTACCATGATTGTTTGCTTCTTTCCGGTGTTGCTTCTTTGGGTTGGTTCCGATAATGTTGCGTTTGTGAGGATCCGTTCGACTACGTCCGTTTGTCTTCTTCATTGACTCTTTCTTCTTCCTTGCGGGATTTCAGGCAAGATGACCATACCCTCGAAATCACTTTTATCTTTGCTTGCTAGTTGCTCGCTCTTTCGCTATGCCTATGCTGCGATACCTACCACTTGCTTATCATGCCTCCCATATTGTTGAACCAAGCCTCTAACCCACCTTGTTCTAGCAAACCGTTGTTTGGCTATGTTACCGCTTTGCTCAGCCCCTCTTATAGTGTTGTTAGTTACAGGTGAAGATTGAAGTTTGTTCCTTGTTGGAACATGGAGATGTTGTTCCTTGTTGGGACATGTTTACTTGTTGGGATATCACAATATCTCTTATTTAATTAATGCATCTATATACTTGGTAAAGGGTGGAAGGCTCGGCCTTTTGCCTAGTGTTTTGTTCCACTCTTGCCGCCCTAGTTTCCATCATATCGGTGTTATGTTCCCGGATTTTGCGTTCCTTACGCGGTTGGGTAATAATGGGAACCCCTTGACAGTTCGCCTTGAATAAAACTCTTCCAGCAATGCCCAAAATTGGTTTTACCATTTTTCCACCTAGCCTTTTTCCCTTGGGTTTCGCGGACTCAAGGGTCATCTTTATTTAAACCCCCCCGGGCCAGTGCTCCTCTGAGTGTTGGTCCAAACGAGAGTCCTGTGCAGCGCCCCCTCGGGGAAACTCGAGGTTTGGTTTTAGTTGTATGGAGCGCTCATCTGAGTGTGCCCTGAGAACGAGATATGTGCAGCTCCTATCGGGATTTGTCGGCACATTCGGGCGGTGTTGCTGGATTTGTTTTAACTTGTCGAAGTGTCTTGTAGAACCGGGATACCGAGTCTGATCGGAATGTCTTGGGAGGAGGTCTATTCCTTCGTTGACCGTGAGAGCTTGTCATGGGCTAAGTTGGGACTCCCCTGCAAGGATTTGAACTTTCGAAAGCCGTGCCCGTGGTTATGGGCAGATGGGAATTTGTTAACGTCCGGTTGTAGAAAACCTGAAGTAGATCTTAACTAAAATACATCAACCGCGTGTGTAACCGTGATGGTCTCCCGGGAAGTGAACACGGTGTTGGAGTAATGCTTGACGTAGGTTGTTCTAGGATCACTTGCGTATGTTAGCCACCATATATGCTACTCGCTTGCTGCAGCTCCACCTCATACCTTTACCTTACCCATAAGCTTAAATAGTCTTGATCGCGAGGGTGCGAGATTGCTGAGTCCCCGTGGCTCACAGATACTTCCAAAACCAGCTTGCAGGTGCTGATGAGTCCGTGCAGATGACGCAACGAAGCTCAGGAGGAGCTTGATGAAGATCTTGTCCTTTGTGTTGTTTCGTTCTAGTGGATCAGTAGTGGAGCTCAGTTGGGGTCGATCAGGAACCTTGTCGCATTTGGGGTTCTTCTTTTATTTTGGTTCCGTAGTCGGACCTTGATTGTATCTGTTTGATGTAATGCTTTATTCATGTAATTGTGTGAAGTGGCGATTGTAAGCCAACTATGTATCTCTTTCCCTTATATATTACATGGGTTGTGTGAAGATTACCTCACTTGCAACATTGCTTTCAATGCGGTTATGCATCTAAGTCGTGCTTCGACACGTGGGAGATATAACCGCATCGAGGGCGTTACACGGTGCTAGGTCGCCTAACCAGCCGACCTACTCGCCTACAACCCCCCCCCCCCCTTGAGAAATCGCCTAAGCCGGTCAAAACAAACTCGCACACCCCCCGGTGCTAGGTCGCCAAACCTGCCGACCTACTCGCCTACAAACACCCCCACACCACTTGAAAAATCGCCTAAGCCGGCCTAATTGAAC